>NC_031768.1:39745884-39748641 GCF_001522545.3 Parus major
TTTTTTTGTACTTCCCCCCCACCCCCCCAATGCAAACTATCCAGCAAGCATTCTGTGGTTAGAATTAACTAATTTTATTTATTTTCCATCTCGGTGCTTTACATATAGATGATAAGCTTTAGCATAAAATATGTTGTCATTTGCCAAGATCCAAATGTTTTGACAACTCATATATAGGAGAACATATTGCAGGGGTGCTTTATCCTATAGTTTTTTAAGGCCAGTAGAGACAAAAGCAATAATCCAACCAGGTGTGCATTAAAATAGGACTTACACCCAGGCCATATTCACCTAATTTCAGAGCATCAAGGAATCTGACATAGTCCTATGGCCATGACATTATATAAATTAGGGCTGAAGTTAGTGCTGCAGGTTTCCTGCTGAAGAAGTTGTACCTTTATAATAACATTCTTTTATTTTTATACAAAACTTCATTGTGTATCTGTTTCACCACATGCCTTTTTAAAATACCATTTTTGTACCTAAATGTAACCAAACCATTTTATTCTTTAAAATGGCAGCTCACATATTTTTAAATATTGTTAGTCCTTGCCAGAGAAGTTTCCTTAGACCCATTAAAAAGGTTGCTAAAGTTCATACTTTACAGTTTCACCTACATCTATTTAATAATTTACAGGGTGGGAATTGCAACACTGAATTCTGTTTCAACAAAGCACTTAACTTTAAGGACTTGTTTAAGTTTATCGCTGTTTCTCAGACCATTTAAGTATGTCTTGAAGTTCCACTGGAGCCTTGGTATGTTTAAATGGTTTGCGGAATAGAGATGAAATTATTAACACACGTTTGTTTTCTGTGTTTTTTTGTAGGTTTGGGGTTTGTTTTATTCTTGAAAAGAGATTTATTCTGCAATTTAGAATACATTTTTAGCATTTCTCCTATTAAATGTCTAAGAATGATAGCTGTTTAAGAACTTTGATTTTAAAATTATCCAGGAAAAAAAATGAAAATATTTTAAAATTTATAATTTGAACTAGAAAATGAATCCAGATATCCAGTCCCTTATAAACTATAACAATTTTTTAAAATGTGCAGATGACTTTTATAGGGATATGCTCAGTGAATATATAACAGATCCCTAGAGCTACTGGCACTAATTCAGAGGAGTTATGTCAGAATTTTATACCTATAGAGTACTTCTGCAAATGAATAAATTTTAAATAATTTATTTCCTTCTACATACAATCTACTGACAATCCTAGGTACCCTCCTAACTACCTGAGCCTCAGTTATGGTGTGAAAATACAGGTAGGAGTTTCTGGAAGCGAGAAGGTACAACACTAAGGTAATCATAGAGTCATAGAATCATTTAGGTTTCAAAGAGACCTTTAAGATCCTTAAGTCCAACTCTTCCAAGTCCACCAATAATCCATGTGCCAAAGCGTCACATCTACAGTCTTTTAAATACCATCAGGGATGGTGACTCAACCATTCTCATGGACAGCCAGTTCCAATGCTTGACAACTCTTTCCATGAAGAGATTTTTCTTTATATCCAATCTAAACCTCCCCTGGCATGCCTTGAGGCCATTTCATCTTGCCCTGCTGCTGGTTGCCTGGGAGAGCAATCCCAACCTGGCTACTCCCTCCTTTCAGGTGGTTGCAGAGAGTGATAAGGTCTCCCCTGAGCCTCATTTTCTCCAGCTAAAGAACCCCAGCTCCTGCAGCTACTCCTCGTGGGGCTTGTGCTCCAGACCCTTCACCAGCTTCATTGCTCTTCTCTGGACACGCTCCAGCTCCACAGTATCTCTTTTGTAGTGAGGGGCTCAGAACTGAGCACAAAATTGGAGGTGTGGCCTCATCAGTGCCAAGTACAGAGAGACAATCACTGCACCTGCCAAAGCCATGAGCAGCTGTTTTTTCCAGAATGCTGTGGGAAGCAGTGTCAAAGGCTTTACTAGAGTACAGGCAAACAACATCCACAGCCTTCCTTTTATCTACTAGACAGATCACCTTGTCACAGGATGAGATCTGGTTGGTCAAGGAGGACCTACCCTTCATGAACCAATGCTGGCTGGGCCTGATCCCTTGGCTGTCCCACACGCGCTGCATGCAGCACGTGATACTCAGGATGGTCTGCTCCATGACCTTCCCCAATATCTGGGTCGTACTGACAGGTCTGTAGTTCCCTGGCTCCTCCTTCCTACCCTTCTTATAGCTGGGCATCACACAGGATAGCCTGCAGTCAGCTGGACACTCTGCAGTTAGCCAGCAGTGATGATATGGGATGGGAAGCGGTTCAGTGAACACTTCTGCCAATTCTCTCAATGCCTTGGGATGCATCCCATTGTGGCCCATAGACCTGTGTGTCTCTAAGTGCTATAGCATGTCATTGACCATTTCCCCTTGGATTATGGGGGCTTCATTCTGCTCCTCATCTTCCATCTCAGAGGGCTGAGTGCCCAGAACACAATCAATCTTAATACTGAAGACTGAGGCAAAAAAGCATTAAGCACCTCAGACTTTTCCTTTTCCTTAGTCATTATGTTTCCCTTCACATCCAAAAAATAATGGAAATTCTCCTTAGCCCTCCTTTTGTTGCTAATGCATTTATAGAAACATTTTTTATTATTTTTTATGGCAGTAACCAGATTAAGTTCTAGTTGGGCTCTAGGTCTTCTAATTTTCTGCCCTGCATAACCTCATGACCTGACTTAATGAAGTAAGTAATGTAAATTCTGACATGAAAAATGACTGTTGAAAACAAGAGGCAGCTAACCCATTTAAATGTTTTAATCCA
>NC_031768.1:39748671-39787764 GCF_001522545.3 Parus major
AATAAAATAAAATAAAATAAAATAAAATAAAATAAAATAAAATAAAATAAAATAAAATAAAATAAAATAAAATAAAATAAAATAAAACAAAACAAGAAAAAAAGCAGAAGTTTCCCAACTGCAACGAAGTGGACTCACAGCCAGGTGGTTCTGGGTGCCCCAGTCCCAGTTGCCATCTGAATTGGGTATTAGCAATCTATCTGCAATCAGAGAGAAAAGGCTCATAGCGGCCAGTTAGGAGCTGCAGATGAGAAAAATCACATTGGGTGACCCTGGCAGAACATGGAGCTGGAACTAAGCAACTATTTGAGCAATACCAGAAGAATTTTTATTTCCGAATCAATAGAGCAATACAAAGTGAAGCAGCAGATGGGAAAGTGTTACATGCTTTCACATCTACATAATTCACCACTAATGTACAATTCATATAAATGCTTTGATGTGCATGAATTCTGCACTGCACTGTGAAGAAGCAGTGCATCTGTGGGTTAACTTATTTGTCAGTAAACAGGGAAATCTTGTACTTGATTTCACATCTTGTACAGATGTTACTTTATGGAATAGAAATCTGATTTGGCAGCATCCTATTTCTAATCGTGATTTGGCTAGTCTGGACCAAATTTACAGCATGTGGGGTACAAATAGTGCCTTAAGTATGTTGAATGTATGCCTTGACACTTAATTGTCCTTCTCTACTTTGTTTTACAAATCTGAAGAACATTTTATCTTTGGCTCATCTCTCATATGTTTTGTTGAGTGTCTTTTTTTTTTTTTTAACCAACATAATGCAAAGGAACTTAACAGTGGAAGTCCTCTACTTACTTAGGTTAGAATCTTGTTTATGCTAAAAATTTAAAAAGAGCCTTATTGCGGGAAAAAATAATCAACAAAACCAACTTTAAAAAATGCAGCTGTGAAACTTGTTTCTCCTGGAAGCATTATGTAAACATGGTACTTCACCATGGCAAGTTCATTAAAATATAAATTCATTTGACTTAATGTTATGGAGAAATCACCCATCTTTTAAGGTATGTTTCTTCTGTATAGCAACATATCCTAAGGGAGCTATGTAGGCTTGAAATTATATAAGAATATTTCTGTAAGTTCTCATTTGACTTAAAACTTGATTTCAAATCCAGCTGCAGCTAAAAATTGCAACTGTACGAATTCCTGGGTAATAACAAAAGTCATCAGAATTTAGCCCTTCTAATTGTGTTGTTTTACCTACCATAAGTCCCATTAGTGTGGCACTTGAGTTCTCTGAAAAACAAATTCAATCCACTGAAATGATATCACAAAGTGAGAGTGGCAACACAAGAAAAATGAGTCAGGAAAAATGGATACCAAATCACTGGATAATAAAATAATGCACTATATATAAATTGAGGGGGTTGTTACAGAACTATTTCTGTCACCGATCTTTCTAATAAATTTGGAAAATTGGGGATTATACTGGATTACTAACTTGGTGGAAATCTGAGTTTTGGCCTTCATTTTCGCAATGCCAAAACAAAAGCTGTGAGACTGATGTGTTTTTACTTCCAAGGAAAACTACCACAGTAGTTTGAAATACTCAATGCCATCCTTTTGCTGCATGATCAATACTTCACAGCACTTTGCCTCCTCAAAGTGCAAAGCAAGTGCTATGAATTCAATATAATGTTAGACTAAAGTTTAGTAGGCTAAGGATTATATTCATTTAAGAGAATTCTATCAAGTCAGAAATTAAGGTAAATCCTCTCTTTTGTGTTATTGATTAGAACGATGTACGTTCTCTTCTAAGGCTTCTATGCCCACCTATATGGGTCTTGTCTATTTTAATAAGGACTAAAACTAATCCTATAATATCTGATTTCTTCTACATTTTCCCTACCTGAACCATCATAGAATTTGTACATACTTCCTACCAATACTTCAATACAAAGATTTGTGCCTTAATAGTCTGCATATAAGTTTCTTCTTTGTATTGAATATATATGAATGTGTATATACATATTTGTCTGTCACTCCATCCTTTTCCTTCCCTGTCTTTTGATATGAATTCACATGTCTATACTAAAGGATTTTCCTACTTGTTCCCATTGAGCCTGCAGTAAATACAGCAAATACTAGTGGTAAATATTACTGGTTTACTATCTTAGGTATAGGTTTCCTGATATGCTGCCTCACACGTCAGGAAGAAAAGGCAGCAATGGCACGTTTCCCTTGAGGACAAGACATAAAAGCTGCTTGGATCATGGCCAAACAGCCTTGGCACACACACCACAGGTATATATTCTCAGTGCATCAGGCTGTCTGGGCTCAAGAAAAGTCTAAGCAAAAGGAAGACTTTATTTCTAGGCCCTGTAAAGAAACTAACAAGCAGTATACTAAGCCAAAGCCAAAAAGCACAGATACAATGATGGATTTGAGAAAACAAATCCAGGGGAAAGATGAATGTGAGTGACAGAGGCTCTGGAAATAAAACAGTTTTGTCCAGATCTTCATGCATGCTGGGCTGTCTTAAGGATGTATGCTGGATTTGTCTCTTTACTGTATCTTTTCTGTACAGAGGGACACCCCGGCAGTTAGATGAGACAAAAATGTGTATAGGTTGTTTGCTAAAAAAAATAATTTCTAAGCATCATTTTACTTAATTTGCTAATAATTTTCAGCTTGCTTTCAGAAAGCATTTTTCTCATTCCTCTCGTGATTTCTGTGACAACGAGAAGTTGACCCGGGAGATACAGAACCATCTGACTGCAGTCAAAAGGAGTCAAAAGTATCTACTTTCTACATCACAAAAAAGGTTATCTTTGTGGTTCTTCAGGAATTTCTTGCCCTGCTATATTTTTTCATTCCAGCACTCAAGATCAGAATTTTATCTCCCTTTTTTCCTATAGCTGTCTGTACAAGATCATCAGTGCCATTTCATCCGTATATTTAAATCCCCACCTAAAATATTTTCTCTGGTAATATTTTTAATAATATTGAAAGCAGCACCCATATAGTTGTGTGTTCCCACTCTTGCAGATAATGCAGAAGACCCTTATGCAGTTTGCAGCTCTGTACTAGCACTGTAATGTTCCCAGAAGATCCTTCAACATTTGGTACATACACACATAGAGAGAGTCTGATTCATATTCTCAGTGCTTTAGGATAATGCGTTTTTAGACAAACAGAGAAGTGGGTATCTACAACCATTTCAGGTTCCCAAAGAGACATGTAAATGAAGCCTGTTGTACAAGTTCTCATTTCTCATCAAATAGATCCAGAAAAAAAAAAACAACAGAGAAAAGGAAAGATTTGGACACAACATTTTATTATGCTGGAATTCCTTCATTCCAAGAGGAATGGCAATACCAAAGTCTTCTTCAAATTGTCTTCTGAAGCATGTGAAATGGCAATGAGCAGTGACTGATATTACACTTGCATTATTTACAACCCTTTAAAAGGCAGATTTAAATTATTCTTTTAGTTACTATGGTAATCCAGGAGACCTTTGCAGCCTCCAGCTTTCTGAGTAAGAAATGAACTGTTGCTTCAAAACACTTTCAATATTGCTACAGAAGATTATTTATGGTGCTCTTTTTTTTTAATCTTTCCCTTTTATATTTGTTTGGTTGGTAACACATTAGATTTCTGTCATCTGGAGAGGTGAATTCCACATAGTATTTCTGCCACCGGACCTGTAGACAACATGGGTTAATGACTTTAATCTTCATGTATTAGGATGTAAACCTAGAATTGCCTCATGCCAGATCATAAAAGTACTCCTGATTAATAAAATATGAGGCAAAAATTTGGAATTTATTGCAATATTACATAGACTTTTTGTCCCCCTTTTTCTATTTTTTTTAAGTCTTCACTGGAGGATTAGCATGGGAGGTAAGATCTAAGTTACTCTTAGATATGTTTTTTATGTTGGAACTTATGAAAAATGTTTACAACTACTACCCTTGAACTTCTCTGGATAGTAATAAAAATTGGTAAACTGCTCTAAAATATTGCTCTGTTATTCAATTTTCATGCAACCTGCGTGTAGATAAATAATTTATTTGTTTTTAAAAAAGGCTGTGAAAAAACATAGCTGTGAAAGGTGAGAGGTTGGGAGAGCCATGAGAGCTTTACTCAGAGAGAAGGTGCCATGCCGAGTATTTTGGAACTGCAGGTTCGTGTGTGTCCTCACCATTCTGCCCACGCCTTGAATGAAAGCATCAGCAGGATAAGAAAGCATTTCCTGTCTCTGTGCTCCTCCACCTGCTTACTGTCCAGATACCCAGTTACTTGTTAGGTGTGGTTAAAGTAGGTTGGAGTTTTGTGATACACACATCAATCTTCAGGAAAATCAGCCTGACATCACCTGTATCAGAGAATGGTCATCCCAGCAATACCAGCTTACCAGATTTCAGACACTACTGACTTGGATTTGATTTGAATCATAGATAAAAGGATTAGCTTGAAATGTGTTTTCTAGTTTATTCTTGTTTCAGTGGCAGTGGATATAATTTGCATTCCTTTCATACTAGGCATAACTCTCAGTGTTGATTAGAAATTACGGTTTCAATTAAAATATATACTTTTAAATCTTCTGGCTGTTGCATTTTTCCCAAGTTTGTAAAGGTAGAGGCTGCTAAGCATTTAAGGAACTTGAGTAGGTTTTGCATGCAAATCACTTTCTTTGTCCAAACTCCTCTATATACCGCTTGGAAAAATTCACAAAAATATAACATAACTTTTAAGTTTGTGTGAACAATCATGTTGCAGTGGTAGCCACAATTTCAGGATTTCTGATACCATGAGTTGCTTCTCTGGAATTTAAATCCATTACTTATACAGCATCAAAATGTAAGTAAAATTCATATTGATACAACTCACGTTACTTCCCAGAAAAAGGCATTGAAATAAAAACTTGGATTTTTCCACATCATTATGGCCCATTCTTCAATTTCAAACTACTCTAACATGTTCTTTCAAGAGAAAACATATGGAATGAGACCAGATTTTGAGTTGTACATAAATTGTACACATCTTGTTGATCTGAAGGAATTGTTGAACAAGTGAGCAAATATAATTAGAAAATTAATTAGGCTGTGTCTATGCTGGTAGTTTGGCTTGAACCCTTAAAGCAGTTTTGAATCAAATTCCGCAGTCAGACATACTTGCTGCACATTGTTGCATAAAAGGAATGGGGCTTGTATATACAAACTGTATTTCCTTCAGCTAAATCTCAAGCCCCACTCCAGGTGCTCCCCAAATGTGCTCCATCCCCAGGCGGGGGTGCAAACCACAGCCCCCAAACCTAACATCAGACAGTTTCTAACCACACATGTGCCAGAGATGTTTGGTGCAGAGCACCCCATTAGACCTAATTGGAGTCAAAATTTCAGACCACATTTATCGAAGATGTAGCGGGCTCAGCACCTAACAGTGGTGATCTATATAGCAGATCTATTGATCTGCTCCTGGTGCATCATGGTGCTGGCTGACATGCACATGGTCTCTGTTCTCTGCATGTGCAGGCCTGGTGCAGCCAGAGGAGGGGTTGTCTCTGCGTGCCTTTGCAAACCATTGTGCAACCCATGTTGCTGTGGTTGACTGAACCACAGCTGTTAAACCTTGCCCTGGGACGTGCTGCCGAGCATTGCCCTAGCACTGCTACGGGGCTCCTGTGTGCTCAGTGTGCAGGCCAGCTCATGCCTGCCCACCAAAGCCTGCGTGCCCATCCTCAGGGCGCTGTTCCACATGTGCTGGATGCGATCCTGCACGGAGCTTCCTTAAGAGCAGGAAGATCACCCAAAGACGCCGCTCCCAGGCTCAGGGCCTGTTCCTTTTCCCCTCGGAGGAATGTTCTAATGATGGCATGTGAAATTATACAACGCTATCAGATTTCAGCCAAATCGGACCATAGGTCACGTACAACACAGAGATGTCTGGAAAACAGATGCTCCTTTCTAGCCTTGGTTATCTAAACGTATGTGGTTGATTGCCTTTTTCAGGTTAGTGAATAGAAATCATGGGAAACCTTCACATAAGAGTTCAAAATAGATGTCCGAAGATGTTTTGCAAACACAATTAAATATGCAACAGCTCTGAAACTACAGTGAATACTTGACACAAAGATTTGTCTCCGTCAATATGCATAATGTTCTCCTTATTGTTGTTGATGAGATATTCAGAATAAAATTCTGAGGCTTATTTTTAAGCCTATTTGTGGATTACTTCCAGCAAGTCGGTTTTATGAAGCAATCCTACCAAAAAGCACACGGTGTAGCTCTTTATAGCAATATATTTCCTATTCCTCTTTTTTTATAGCTACTTTATAGTCCACCCATCTTATCACATAAAAGGAAAAACACTTTCATTACTGAGAACTGACTTCCATATGAAATAGCATAACTCAATACTTTTCAGCTAGGTAGAAAAATTAATCTTCTCTTATTAATAAGAAAAACTGTTTTCATTTTACTCCTTTCTTTTTATCAACTGAAGAAAAGATGAACAGAATTCAAACATATGTTCAATATTTCAGCTAAAAATCTACAAGTGTATTTGAAAAACATCAAATTTCAAACAGGCCAGAAGATAGTTTCTCTCTTGTGACACAAGTTTGAAGGACACTTGCCGGACACTTACACACCCACTTCCTCAGCCAGAAAACCTTTTAGCAACTAGAAATTACAGTTCAAACATACATTTAAGTGCTAAGTACTAATGCCCAACATTAAATGCTCAGCAATCTCTACAGCCACAATGCAAAAGAGATTTGCTTTCTCTTTTTCTGTCTTCCAGTTAGTTCAGCTGCTTGCCTACACTCATCTTTCCCTTTCTTATCAGACAAAGAGACGTTGTAAGACTAATATCTATAACAGCTTGTTCAAAAAATAGCTTTTTTCCTGCAGGGTACAGAGGACTGGATGGCCAAGCAGTAAAATTTGCTACTGTGAGATCTATTCTTATAAACTAAATGTGGGAGAAGGGAAGAAATTATTAATCTCCTTTAGAAGATAAATTCTGAACGAAACCTTGAAATACTTTCTAGCATTTCACAGAGTTCCATTTTCATGAAATTGATCTTACTGCTTAAAACATCAAGCAAATAAAAGGAAAAAAATCATAAGTTAGTAACTCCTGACTTTCCCAGCCCAAGGCAAGTCATCTTCAGTGTGCTGGAGATCTTGCTGGTTTTCAAAATGTCTTAAATCAGCCAAAATAGTCCCGTTGGAGTCAAGCAGAAACTAACACCACCTAGTCCTAATGTGACCTCAGCTGGAGTCCGGTGGGCAGCTCTGTCCATCCATGCTTAAGAGAGAAGGGCTGAAATTCCAGCAGTTGCAAATGATATTCAGATAATCCAAGGAAAGGAGAGCTTGTTTTACAAGCATAAACTAAAAGGCCTTGGATTGCTTAGTCTAGCAAAAGGGTGACTGTCGGGGAATGTGATTCATATCATGTGCTTGGACTTGTTCCAAGCTGTGTGGATTCTGACCAGCAGGCCAGAACACACGTGCTCGTTGGTTAACGGGAAAGCTGAACAGATCAAAGTCACACTGGAGTCTCTCCAACAGTGGCCTGCTGATGTGCTTGCCTACCTACCAAAGCCTTTAGTTCCTTAAAACTCATGAAAACATCACCTTTAAATCCCTTTGACAAATCCAGCTGAACTGGAGCCACTGCTTCAAAAGATACTGAGTTTAGAGAGGACTGAAACAGACTGACTGACAGGCACAGACATAATCAATAGCTTCTTAGGAAAGCAGCTATGGACACCTCATTAAAAATGTATAGTGACAGTAAACATATCTAAAACAAGGAAACAATGGGAAGACAGAGAGGTGAGGGAAAAACAAGAGATATTTGCATACATTGAATAAGCCAGGAGAGAAAACAGCTCATTTATGTCTTTGATCTGCAGGAGCAGTGTGTTACCTTTTGAGCTTCTCCGTTAAACAAATGTAGACTGCAAGTAGGAACCTTTACATAAAAGATAAATAATAAACAATAAACAGCATACTGCATTACTATTTTAGATAACAGCAATCACAGTTTAAGGAATTGCACTGTTAGGGAAAAAAAAAATCAGCAGTGTTGTTAGTGAATCTACAACACTGTTTGCCTACAATAAATGCTATATTTTAGCATTTACACACTTATTTTATGAAGTCTGGTTCACCAAGGTGCCTAAAAAGAGAAAGAACTGGGTGTCTCTGAAGACCTCTACGCCTGAACTTTTTTAGGAATCTTACTTTGGGAATGGTTATTCAACAGGCATCAAAAATTGAGCTACAAGTCAGCTATCCAAGATACATGAATTGAACATGATTCTTACAGTAAAGTATGTTCTCAAATCCTCTATTTTTTTTTAAATCAATACCTTACCAACTGCAAGAAAGCATTTATTGAGAAACTGTAAAAGTAAGCAGTGTAAGAAAGCACTTCCTTACTTTTTACACAAGCACTGTGAACAACACAATTTTTTGGTCCCCAGCATTGTAAAGTGTAGATCCCTCCCACACACATTCAGCATTTTAACATCCCACTGAAACTTTTCTATCTAGTTAAGGAGATGACTTGAAAGACTGAATGATCAAATAGATTTAAATAGCTGCTGTCATTCATGAGTTTACATAAGAAAATGTGGAGGTTTTCTCCCTTACGTGTCATGAGGGAATTTAACTATTTTTGCAGTCAGATTTATTTACAGAAAGCAAGAAAAATGTTTAGGACTCTATAGAGTGTCAGACTTGAAGGACTTGTACTCAAGAATTAAAATTTATTTGAAATACTGAAACATTATTGTGTTGTGCTTAAGGATTTTAATCAGCAAGAGGCACTGGTGACACTTTCTGTGAGTGTGCAACTTTTGCTTAGCACTAGGTGTCAATTGCAACAGATGCCAGTAACATACAGGAAGATTTTTTTCAGGGGGATGAGGGCAATGAGAAATGATAAAAGAAGACTTAGTGAGAAGTGGAGGGGGTCCTGTACCAGATGCAAGAGGAGGATTTCCAGGTGGCTTCTACATAATTTCTGTGGAGCACGGCTTCTGAGACACATACAGCGAAGAATGGGAAGAAAAAAGGGTGCAGGGGATCGCATGTCACTCATGGTCAAGTACAAGGAGGATTGTTTAATCACACCACTCAGCAGGGTGATATATGCTGCACTCCAGGTGGCTCAGAGACACCTTCCTCCAAACTGCTGAAGATAGCAGCTTCTCTGCCTTCCTGTTGCCAAAAGCAGTACATGCCAAACAAACTGAAACCCAGATGCTGGAACTCTCTATGGTCCTTTTCTTCTGGATTTCTACCAGTGAACACAAAACAGTGAATGTACCATGATCATCTGAAAAACATGTCCCTGTGAAGAAACCATATGGAGATGCAGAATTGCAGTTTGACAGCTTTTGCAAAGGTGGGGACTTCTTTTCAACAAAAGTGTAACTCCTTAACAAGAAATAAAACAAAACAAAAAAGTAAAGAAAGAAAAAAATAAAAATAAAGACCTACAACAGTATATTCTAGACTGTTTTGCAGTCTAATTCTCCACAGAAAGCCTGTCTAATCTAGCAATTTCCTCACAGTGACTCCAGACCAGTAACTGGAAATTATCAGGAAGACCAACAACTGCTATAAAGCCCCACTGAACTGGAACACTGTTTAAGATCAGGTCTACCTAGCACCATAATAATGGAAAAGTTTTTTGGGTGAACACAATGCATTTCAAAGAGAATGATTTATTTAATACTTACAGTATTCTAGCACTTATGTGAAACATTAGAGACTGCACAGCAAAGCACAGTCTGGGCAGATGGACTGAATGATTCAATATAATGAAATCCTTTCATTTCCAACATCTGTAACAATGTCTCCATTTCAGACATTTGTGACAATGATCGTTACTTGCTGTATTTCGGATTAGTTCTCCAACTGATATCCTTTCCAAGTATTAACAGACAGAATAATAATAGCTCATCGTTGTAGATGGCAGAAGGCGTAAACAGTAGGAGACACTAATTATCACCCTTTTGGTTTACAGCAGCAGAGACCACCATTAAAAGAAAAATCCCAAATAAAAGATAACTCTTCACTTAAAAAAATAAAGTTTAGACTATGCCAAATTTTATTTTTATTTTTATTTTTAATGAAGTATAGAGGCAGTGTGTAAAAATATTTTTTTATCCTCCAATTGCCAGATTACATTTGAAATTATGATTTGTAATCTGTGGAGAACAAAAGGAATTGTGGTCTGAAATGTACCAGCAGAAAACAAGCACAGGAAGAAGAAAAGAACTTACTCAGATGAAGTGTCTGCCTATATGTTGGTAGCGACAAATCCAGAGTAAATAAGGACAAAAGGACAGATGGCACAAGCCTGAAATACTCATTATACCTCTGTCAAAACCCAATTTTTTGACATAGCCATGTTATCTTTTGCTTGGTGTGACAGTAGACTTTGTTGCCACAACTGCAGTTTCTTATTTTCATTATTACATTATTACATTAATAATTTTCATTTTGTGCTACAAATATTTGGGCCATTATTGCAGGTAAGACTTTCAAAAGTGTAGTAATTTGTGGCATCAAATCAGTTCATACCAATTGAAGAAGTGATACATTCATCATAAGCATAAGATTCTCTATCTGTGTCATGCTTCACAACTTTATCACTCTTTCTCTGACTGGACAATTTTTGTCAAGGTTTTAGAAAAGGTAATAAAAAGATCATGTCATCCCTGAAATCTCCCTTAGAAAGATGGTTTAGGGAATCTTCTCTCAAAAGGAGATGGGATTAAAGTTTAGGCTATAAGAATATACTAGAAATATTTTTAAATGGTTTGGATAGAATTGAACTTAAGTCATGTAATGCTGCTTTACTCTGGAGATCTTTCAATGCCAAATCTGCATCTTGAGGTAATCCTGCAATAATTCTGTTTTATCAGTTTCATCTACTTTAGATTTTCTATTTGTAATCCTGAAATTGACCAGAAGTGTTGGATATAAAGGCTTCATAGAAGCCATTTGGGAAAGGGTATGCATTAAAACCAAAATATTTTATCCCAAAGAAGATTTGACACTGATCCAACTGACCCGTCACAGCATAAACAAATTTCTGCTATATCACATCAGCTTCTGCAAGACAGACCTGTGTGATTTATTGGCTTGTGTGATCATAATCTCATCCTCCAGGTTTTCAAGGCTAATGATTCTTCATCTGCCTATTGTTGGAAGTTCCTAATAGCCTCGGCTATGTATCTGATGTTTGATATATATCGAACCAATCCAATTTGATTTTTAATGCAGCACCCCAGCTCTGCTTTTCAACAGTATCTCACACCAAAATTTGGATGGAAGCTATTGAAACCTCCCTTCTGAGATTGCAGAAAGGAAAATTCTGAGGCACAGGGAGGCACACACACAGCAAAACCACCTGAGGTGTGCAGCCGGGGTGTCCTCAGGCTCTTTGTTGACTACAGGTACTTCTGCATAAAGCTTGTTCTAACACAACTTGCCATTTCTCAGCGAGGCTGTAAGTCACAGATTGCTTGACAGTTTAAGAAAGCACTGCCACCGAAAGAAGGGATCCCCAGTATCTCCCACTCCCCATAGCTCATTCCCACCTCTGCGTTGCTTTTGTGGACACAGCTGCTTCCACAGCTCGGGGCTCGGTGGGCCAAGGCCTCAGGCCTCGTGTCAGCCTCCAGCCGGGCCTGCTCCCCAGCCTGGTCGTGGTGTAACCACACAAATGTGTTCAGCTTACACAGCAGCGAGAGAGCAGCTGGGGACTAGTGAGAGCTTATTTTGGCTTAAAGAGTTCTTCAAATTATAGACTTGTCTATCCGCTATACACTGTGATGGCTATGAAGGCTGGTCAGATCCTGCAAAGACCCCCAGGAACATCAGAGGGACTTACCTTAGTGAGGTAAACAAATAACATCATGTCAGATTAAGCTCAATGTCGCTAGATAGCACAGGTGTGAAGGGAAACTTGGAATTATTTTGAATTCTTATTCAGGGAGGACACCTGTTTACCACTAGGGACAGCTCAAGCAAAAGCCTTTCTTCAGTATGCAACTATATTCAGAACCAAATCCTGACCTTACATCGCCTAGGCATTGAGAAAAAACACACACAAAAAATTACTATGTGCCCATTATATTAAAATAAAACAGGTTGCAGCAGTACTTTCACCATCTACCAACACAACACAGTACAAAACAGAGGTTGTGGGTATTGAGAGGAAGGCAACAGGACTAATGAGGAGTGCGAAAACTCATGCATGAGTAGATTGAAATGATTGGGAGAGTTCATTTCGCAAGTCAGACGTTTAAAAGAGAGCATGATAATAGTAGTTAAAGTAAGGAATGGTAAAGGCAAGATAGATAAAAAACCTTTGCTGAGACAGCTCTGTTCCCCGGTTCAACCCAAGACTATGGAGACATTCAGAAATTGTAAGGTAGCAAATTAAAAGCTGATAAAAACTAACACCTTCTAGCACAATATGTAATTAGAAGACATGCTGCTGATGCAGGCTGTGGGGTGCATGAGGTAATTTGAGGTTTCTTACCCTTCAGTGAAAGAATAATCTACTTAGCATGCAGAGTAAGGCAAAAACCCATGAAGTTACACAATGACTGCAGAGCAGCATTGACTACCACCAGCTGCCCCCAGACACAAGCTTGCTGTCTGTCCTGACTTGTAACCACCTACCTTCTGTCTACTTGAGGGGCTTGGCTTTTGACAAAAAACAAGGCTTGCATCTTCTGAATTCCATGAGAGATGTCTACTCAAAGTCAAGTATACTCACATTATGGGGTTCAACACATGCAGGCATGGAATCATGTAGAAGGGGATTTCCTAAGAAAGAATTGTCTACAAAGGGACTTTTGCTGCACACAGAGGAGATGCATCATCACAGAACATGTCTGTTCTGCTTCAGGACAGATAAAGTGTTATGTCTAAAGATTTAGGCCAAGTTAATGTACCCAGCTCTGGGTATGGAGCTGAAGTGACAGCTCCCATTTTCCCACTGTTGGGCAAGCAGTGAAGACCAATACATGAAGTCATCAAAACGTATCACCTTTGAAAACAAGATGTAAGTCTGTATTTGTCATAATTAAATAAAAAAATCAGTGCATAAAATACTTCATGGCATGGACACTTCCCCCCCCCCTCCCCCCCCCCAGACACACACACATTTCAGAGCAGATTGCTGACAAGTGACGTTATCCTGTAGACAAATGACTCGTCGCACACAGCAACACTGGACACAGCTGCACTTCACCCATGGGCTTGTGACAGAGACCTCACAGACTCATCACAGTGTGTGTCCATCCATGAGCTAGGCTTTTCATGGGACACTACCCTGGGGATGGTCACTGGGATGGTGGACAGGGCAGTATGTGCACTGTTTGTCTGCCACTCCTGCCCTGCAGCACCTTTCCCCTTTGAGAGAAAGGAAAATGGCAATCTCTATAATTTTAGTCATGAATTTACCACTCTGTTTTGAGGGGTGGAAGTGAGACCCAGAGAAGCAGTAGGAGAAACAGTAAATCTATATTGGTTTCTCCAGCTTGGTTTTCAGTCCCATCCGCATGGCCCACTTGTTCTCTAAAACCCTTTTCCTCTTTGATGACCCAGCTCTAACAGGACAGATATTCTGCTCTCCCTCAGTCCCCTCCACTCATATGTCCTGCAGCCACAGAGCCGTCTGCCTCATACAAAAATCAATGATCACAGGAGCAATTAGGTTGGAAAAGGTCCCTGCAACCTCATTGAGTCCAGCCTATAACTAAACACCACCTTGTCAACTAGCCGTGTCACTGAGTCTCTTAAATACCTCCAGGGACAGTGACTCTGCAGTCTCCAGACAGCCTGTTCCAATGTCTAATTACCCATTCTGTGAAGAAATTCCTCTTAAATGTCCAACATGAACCTTCCCTGGCACAGCTTGAAGACATTTCCTCTTGTCCTGTCACTAATTGTCTGGGACAAGAGGCCAACCCCTACCTGGCTGCAACCTCCTTTCAGACAGTAGTAGGGAGCAATAAGATCTCCCTTGACCATCCTCTTCTGCAGGCTAAACTACCCCAGCTGCCTCAGCCTCATAAGATTTGTGCAATCACACTTATGGCAGCAGCTCCATTGCTTCATTATGGAATTACATTCTGCTGTCTATGCAACATGGCCTTTCATACATGGCAATCTCCTCTCTTCTTTAGACCAATTTTCATCTTAAATAATGTTTGGGGTTTTTTTCTGTTACATTTCTCTGATGCTTTGGCATAGGAAGGTGTAGATTTAGTCTAGTTATGGTCAATTTTTATCTTTCTGCGTTATAATTTTGAATGCATATTTTCTGACTTCTATCTTCTATCCTCCCTGTTTGCAAGGAACAGACCAGCACGTCATATATATGACATGCAAGGTGGACCCATGCTCTTATAAGTACTTAAGCATTTTTAACACGGATTCAGTAGGGTTGAAAACACTTGAGGATCTGGACTTAGTTATTAGCACAGCCTCATCCAGATCATGTTACTTTAGTTTAGTAGCAGCTTGTTAACATTCTGTGAGAGCAAAAGACAAGACGATAATTTTTAGCAAAGTCTTTGCAATTTGATACAGAGCACAGCAACTGTCCATAGAAGGTTAGAGGCTACCTATTAGTTGGAGAGCTCACCAAATATATTTTTGCTATCAGGGTAAAAAAATTCTATTAAATGAACCAGAAAACAATCTAAATTGATGAGGATAATCCATTTTTCTACAGAGATCTGTGGAGCTATTTGCATAGACCAGGCACCTGCCTGAAGGTCTGCAGATGACTGTGGAAGAGTACATTCTTGGGATTTTATGATGCCAAAGCTCAGCCACGCTAGGTACCAATATTGTCATTACAGCATTTGGTGAATGGCAAATCCTTCTAAATTATCCTCTCCCTTGAGTGTTGAAACTTAATCTCAGGATGATGTTTTGATAAAACAATCTTGTGTTCACAGACTAGTAAGGGGAAGAGTTACACCTAGACTGCCAGTGTGTTTGGTACACAAGCTGATAGAAGAGCTGTAGAATTGGCACCCTGAAGTTGTCAGACCTCACACTTGTGAGAGAAGATACAGCTCACTTGGTACTAATGGTGTCTGTGCCAAGGACTGTTAAAGTGTCTTGAGTTCGTGGAAACGTTGGCAGTAGCACTGAACAGTATCTTTGTATTTACAGCAGTACTAAATCCAAGTGACCTATTCAGAAATGTAGAGGTCATCACATTCATTTTGTAACAGCTTTTGTTAAGTGATATTAGCTATAAAGAAGTGCTCAAAATTGATGTTATTTTAGGCAAGTTTCTCTCTGAGGAAAGCTGAAGACCATTTTGGCTCCCAATCTCAATGTATGTCCTGTCATTTTTTTTGAAGGAGAGCTACAATAATCCAGTGAAGTCAAGCAGAAAATACGGGACATAAGTGAGAAAGATAAAAAGAAATCCACTATTTCTCCACATGGCTCAAATAAACTGAAACTGTTAGGCAGTTGGGAAAAAAAAAGGTTGTGTGTTTTGTCAGCTGAAGAACAAGTTTCAGGGTTTACCAAGAGAATCAAAGCGGAGACAAACTGCCTAACTTTGCAATGTCAACACAACTTATACTCAATAATTAAGTGTGAGACTGACCTAATGAGACAGGCAATAACCATATTTCAGGTTCAGTGGTTCTCAATAACCGCACTGGAAGAACACAGCCGAGACTGGAGACAAGAAGGTTATTTTTAGAAGCACTAATACTAGGGCAGTGATTAGAAATAAGATCTTTTTCTCAGGTGATAAATGTTTTAACCATGAAGTGCAATTCCCAGTGTTTTGAGTCATGACTCTGTGACAGAAGTCAGGACCAAAATTTTATATAGGGACATATCTCTGCTAAGCAAAAAGCAAAGATTAACTGCTTTCCTGCTTGAGGGAAGAAAAAAAGGATATTTACCATGAGACTTTCCATATTTTCTACAGTATAATTAAGAATCCTCTGTCTGCTCCTTTGGATAGGGAAAAAAGAAAAAAGAGAAAGCTTTTGGTCTCACTGAAGACTTTGGAAAAGAAAAAGCCAATGCAATGATCTATATTTTTGATGAGACATTAAAACTGTCTACATGTGTGTATATCCTTGATTTATTGAACTTAAGATGAGATTCAAACTAATCCATTTAAGTTTTGTGAACTGCTGTTTATATGCATTCATCAGTAGAAACATTAATGGCAACTAGAACTACTAAAAAATGGGTATTGCAATGGAACTATATGTAAGAAATTAATTCTGTTGACCCAAATGACTGTAAAATAACTCCGTGTTTTCAGTAGTACCCAGTGGGATACAAAAAAGCATTCCTGCTGGTATGCTAAACTGCTCTATGATCAATAAAACTGTATGATAACATGAGACTGGATAAATAAAACTGTCCCCATAATTAATGTATTCTCTTCTCCCAGAGTATTGTACTGCTCTTCTCTACCTCTGAACTACCATGCTCCCCCTGCACCACTGTGGCCATCTCACATTTTTATCATCTGCTATTTTGTTCTGCCTTCTCCCTTGTGGTTGTTTTGTAGTGAGTCAGGGACACAGGAGGAGGGAAACAATGCTGTGGTTTTATCAAATGGTTACAACTGGGGGAAAAAACCCAAACCCACTAACCAAAACAAACATCTTAGCTCTTATCGGTGACCCATTGTGAGAGCAATAGAGAGGAAGGAGACCTTGAGCTATTAACAATGTGGTAATTCTCTACATCTACTTGTTCCAGCTGTGCAGCTCATCAAGATCCAAAGCACTTTTGATACAAAATCCTAGGTCTGACAAGAACACAAACTGTGCAAAATTACATTTGCCAACCAAAATATTCATATGTCTTTCCTTCCCTCTTGCTTTTCTACTGAAACTCCTTTGCCAGTCATGTTTTCATTTTTTCATGTTTTCCTGAGAGTGAGTAAGTGCATGAACGTGCCCTGATACTTCGCACATCCACTCCTGATAACAATGCCCTTTAATTACATTTTACTTTTGGACTTTTGAACAACAGAATTCATTGAAAATTCACAGATTATCAGAGCATGTCATCTTCAAAACAGCTGATTTCCTGTGCCCATTTAACCATGTAAAATGAAATACTTCAACAGAGATCGTTGGTATTCATGGATGGAATAGCCTTGCTCAGCAGTAATCTCAACACTTCTAGTAAATCTTACTGCATATAAATTACCCTAATTCTCAGTGCAAGTTGTATTATGATACTGATTTTCATTGTTTTGACCTGTTGTGGAGCTGATGACTGGTTATAGCATGCAGTAGCCTTGCAGAAAGGAATATGTGGTGAGAATGTCCTTACAAATAAGGTTTGTTTTGGTTTTATCTTCTCAAGAAAACCAGGGTTTATTTTCCTTCCATGCAGAGATAATGCCCTTCTCCATAAGGAAAAAACTGGCTGCTCCCTGAGGCTGGGATGGTGGGCAAAAGGTGGCTCCCTGAGCTGGGTGGGTGGCAGGGCAGAGCCTTGTCAGCCAGGGCTGTCCCATAGCCACAGGAGCAGGGCAGCCAGGGACCCCAGGGACAGCCCTGCGCATCAGGCACCTTCCTGAGGATGGGTTGAGGCTGGGATGGAACTTCAGCCCTGGCTTGGTGTGCATCTGTCAGGGTAGAAATCTTAGCAGAAGGGTATTGAGTCAAAGCTAAAGTACAGCAGCACCAGGTTTTCCAAACTTTCACAACTGTGAATTCTTGTGATTTCAAGAACATCCCAGAATAAATACATTTAACTCCATTCAATGCAGTTACTTTGAAAACTCCCTTATATATATCTAAATAAGTGATCCTGCATATGACATGAAAGTGTTTACTAACCTTTGAACCAAAAGCCAGTAAAGAGCTACAAATACAGTTAATTTGCTACTGAAAGTAGTTTGTCAGTTGCTAGGAGGAGGTCTTCAAAGGTTAAAAAGAGATATTTAAAGGCATTTAAACAGATTCATGATTGCTGGGACTATTCTGAAAGTCCTGGACATAGTGAAAATGAACACATTGTCTACTTAGTTTTACAGAGTGTAAGACACCTGATTTCACTTCTTCCTTTTCTGTGCATTAATCTTTATAATTATGGTATCACAGAAAGAGATTTTGTGGGGAGTGGAGGTGGAGAGAGATGCTATTGTGAAAAGATTTTTATCTGGCCAGCTGGGAGCAAGGGTAGGGAAACAGAGAAGTTTCTGTCAGAGAGATTTCAGACAGTAAAGACTCACTTAATGGATGACAAAAAAATGTAACTTTAAAGGATAGAAAATATTAAAGTATTGTACATTAGACACTATATTACATAGTTCCTTTAGCCAGTGGATTGAAGAAAAAAAAAAACCAAACAAAAACTTTGGGTTTTTCTTCTGAATCACTGTATTGCTGAGCACAAATGGTGATCCACTTCTCCTACAGGAGTGGCAGTCAGTGGTGATGTATGTAATTGTGCATATAGTGTATACTCAAGTGCATAAACAATCCCTGTCTCCTCTCCACTGGCACATTCTCTCCAGGTTTTTCTATTCTGCTGTGTGTGCAGCTTGGCAGTTGTTGTACAAGTTCTAAAGAGAAAAAGATTTGAACCAAACCATGCCAGACCAGATACTGATTTGCTTCAGTGTTGAGCAAAAATATGTTTCTTCATCACTTACTTAGGGAATGCGTGAATGAATCCTCATGCTTCTCTCTGTTTGAAGATGTGCTTTGGTTTGCTGCAAGAGAGCAGAAGTTTGTCCTAGATCTTTAGCAATTTATTAAGTTCAACATCTAAGTGATTTCCTACATATACCAAGCTCAAAGCAGTTTAGTGTCTGGTTGAAGGCATCTAAATGAAGCACCTCCACTGAAAGCTTAGTTCCCCATGGTCCGTGTAGGGAAAGTGGAGGGAGACAGCCCTCTAGAGGTGTCTGTTTTGCCCTATTGAGATATTAATTCCTTTCTGGAGATATCATCATGGGAAACATCAAGAATCTGCATTGTAATTTAAGTGTTTCAGTAAAGTAAAATGAGATGGCATGAACTTTTCTCAAACAGAAGTTCCCTCCCTGAGATTTCTGTTATCCAAGACTTTGAACTATTGTTCCCAGATGTTCTCAGTCACTGCCCAGGCTCCTTTCAGAATTTAGTGCAGGTGGAGGATGTAGACACACCTTCCCTAACATCCCATCATCGCCTGCACCTCAAGGACACCTGAAGCGAGCACAAGGAAGCAGCTTTTATGCCCAGGTCAGGGTGATGTATGAACAAAGCAACCAAGGCTCTTTGCAAGCTTTTCCAGGACAAGGGGAGGGGACAGTGATATTAAAAGATATATTGTTCTGGAAAGCTTTTGTGTATTCCATACTCTCTGTGAGCAGATCCTCAAAGGCTTGCAGTTGATGATGAAATACCTGAACTTCTACCAAAACCTAACTTAAAGTTAGAAGCTCGATTGCCTCTGTATGTCATAGCCTAATGACACTATGTTCAGGGACATGAAAAGCTTATTATCTATTTATGAAAGGCCATGTTTACAGGCTTGTAAATAATGCAGATAAATTTTATTTAATAGCGACAATAAATTTTAGTTCTGCTTCCTGTATTAAGAATAAATGGCTGATGTTTGGTATTGCTTGTGCAAACAGTGGTTCCCACAGAACAATAGATCCTAAAAGGCCAAATTAAATTAATTCAAGGTTCATCTTGCCCTAAGGGAGTCGTACAAGATGGCAATACTGTGACATAGAACCCCAGAAAGACTGAAAAGCATGAGAAATAATGCTACTTGTAAATCATACCTCAATACTGTGTAAGTTTTCTCCTTCTGTATCAACCTGACTTAAAAGTCCAAATGATTTTTACTGTGAGTTAGGCTGCGTGGTCCATAGGGCATCGCGAAAAATATAACCTGTAGTCTTAAAGCTTTGATAAAGTAATAAAAGCCCTAAAGAATTTGAGCACAAAACATTGCCACAGAGTTGCTTGGTCTGGGAAGGAAGCAGTGATTTGGGGTGTTGCCATGGTCTGACTGTACATGAGTGCTTGCTTCAGTGCCAAGTACTGCAGAAGAGTGCTGGGCACTGACGAAGCTCTGAGCCAAGTTCACAGAAAACATTCCACTGTCTTCAGGGAAAACTGGACAGAGGCCTTGATTCTTTGATAAGAGGATGGTCTTTCTCACCCATGGTAAAAAGGCAGGCTGAGTTGTAGTCAACTTGATTATGTTTTTCCCTTTTGTGGTTTTTCACTTTGTAGATGCCCTCACAAGCTTTTATCTATTCTAGGAGTCCCATGAGACAAGAACATTCATGCTGATTTCATGGAATGGACCGAGAAGTTTCAAGAGGGTTTCTGAGAAACACTTTATGCCTCTGGCTAAAATCTGAAGTACAAATCTACAAGAGAATAGGGAATTAGGCTAAGAAAAACACGTAAAAAGAAAAGAAAAGAATTATACAAGAGATGAAAACATGGCAACAGCAACAAAAACACATTTATCTCTGAAGCCATGAGCTATTACATTTTATTCTCTGTAGAGGGAATAAAAATTTAGAATTCTACTTAGGTAACTACAATTGAAAATCATGGAAGTAAGGGACTGAAAACAGATACTGATGCATCTAAATATTCACTTTTCAAGACAAGGATTAGAAAGTTCATCCTGTAATGCTCTTGGAAAACTTCTTACCTAAAGTCACTATCATTTTAAGAGGAACCTCTTTGCATGGTTCTTACTTGAGAAAAAAACCCATACAGAGAAAGTTTAAACAAAAGTAGAAAAGAAGAGCAAAGGATAGACCCTGATTTTTATCTAACCACTCTTTTCTGAAGGTCTCCATTACAGCAACATCTGAGCATTCATGCATGGCAGTCAAACCTTCAAAATATCCATAGAAGATGCTAGAGTTTCTCTTATTTACTCTTAGAAGATATTATTATTATTTCCAATCACAAAGTGTTTCAGACAGGAATTTAACCTCTTCTGCATGTGTTGTTTTTTTTTTTTCACTTTCCACTCTGGACTGTATTAGTATCTGGAGAGCACACTGGAAGGAAAAGTAGTAAGATAAAAAGGAATGGTGTTTATTTTTCTTGGATTAGATCGAAGAATTGGGTAGACAAAGAACCTGTTGTTCCATTTTTGGGTGAGATTAACTGCTACATAACATGAAAGCTTGCACAGTGGCCTAGAAAACTGCTATCAGACTAAAAAGATATTAAAATGTTTTGGACAGAAATACAAACAATGGTGAATAATGAATATTTAGTGATCTATAATTCTGACAAAAGTTTTTCTTTGAGGCTATGTGTTAGAATTACATGCACATACACATGCTCAAAACACTGCAGTACTCAGCATGATTTATGTACTTGATAAAATGCCTCATAGTAGCCCAAAAATAGAATTGCACCAGGTGCACAAAAAACAGACATGCTACTTTTAAAAAACTCAAGTGAGCCAACTGGAGTGGGAGCCAATGAGAGCAGATGATCGACATATTTATTTTGAAAGCAGCCAGAATGCCTCAACCTTCTTCAGTCACAACTATCTAAACTAACTCATGGCAGTCCCAGATTCAGCTAATCCCCGTTATGACTCTGTTATCAGGTGAGAGTAAGAGTAATTCTTTTACTCAGGCCAACTTTCTTATTTCTCATATCTCTTACAATTGTTTGCTTTTACTGTCCATGGTCAGATAAACCCGAGGCTTCTTGAAGTCATGACCTAAATTCCTATAATTTGATGTTCAAGTAAAAACACAGGGAAGTAGACAAATACAGCTCCAAATTCCAGGAATAGAGAGAAATGAGCCAGTCACACAAAGAAGTAAGTAGATACAAAGGTAAGGGTAATACATAACTTTTCTGGTAGGGCTGAAAGACAGGAATTACTCCTCCTGCCAATATTGAATTGTCTTTGAATGAGGTAGACTATACTGTGAATTAGAACTGGACATTCCTTCTCACTAACTTTTCCTAAGCAAGTGAAAATATCTTTGAATACTGGTATTAAAATTTTAGATTTTAATTTAAATATTTAAGAAGTGGAAAGATAGAGTAATTTTAATTTATCAGCAAGATATGAATATGTTTTAAAGAAATAATCTGGGCAGTAAAATTAAAAAGAAAACAACATAGAATTATAGAATCCTGGAATACTAGAATCATAGAATCCTAGAATATAGAATGGTTTGAGTTGGAAGGGGCCTTAAAGACCATCTTGTTCCAACCCCCCTGCCATAGGCATGACACTTTTCATATGACCAGGCTATTCAGAGCACCATGCAGCCTGGCTTTGAACACTGCCAGGAATGGGGAGTCCACAACCTCTCTGGGCAACCTGTTCCAGTGCCTCACTGCCCTTATATAAAGAATTTCTCCATAATGTCTAATCTAAACTTACTGTCCTTCATTTTAAGGCCCTCATCCATATGATGTCTAAGTATGGGCAATGGTAGAAAGGAGGGGAACAGAATAAGCACAGATCTGGTGACAAATAGCAGTTTTCCAGAATGTAATTCTAGTATCAGACTAACTAAGATTCAGCCAAGTAGAAATTCTGCTGATGCAAAGCTATCATTACTAAAAGTTTGAAGGGAAAAAGTAAATGTCCTATCTGATAGCTGTAAGGACAATGTACTATTTGGTCAAATTGATGTCTTGAATTTAAGGATTTATATTCAGAATTTATGGATGGTGAAAGCAATTCTTGAAAAACTAGATGTGTGGAGGTACTTTCTAGTGAAGACATATTAGTACAGGATCAGAGAGAAGAGTCAGATAGAAAGAAAAAATACCAGAACAAGAAAAACAAATCTGGACTTGACAGAAGAAAAGCAGAGATCAAAGGTTTTATGTGAACAGAGAAAAAAGTTGGGTGAGTGTGACAGGTAGGTGAAGTACAGGAATCAGGCAGCAGAGGAGGCAGCTTCACAGAAATACCTTAACCATGACACAGTGATTTTACCTTGAGAATAGGTTGGTGGGTGTAGGGAGAAAAGGTTAGGAAACCAGAAAGAAATCAGAAGCTCAAAGCAGGTACAGGGAGACTAGCAGTGCACAAAGTGAACATTGTAGACTTCAAAAGCAAGCTGTTGGTGTGGATTTCAGTGGATGTGTTGTGTTTGCTAGGAGAAAGGTATCAAAATGGAGGCCCATTTAACAATGTAGATCTCTCCTGGAACTGTGGTAGTGTACTTCTGTTGATTAGCATTTTAATGACTCATAATAAAATATAATATGCGGATGTAATCTGTGCACAAATGCTTGAGGAAATGAAAGACTGACTAACAACTATTGCATAATTTCAACATGGAGAAGTTATTGCCCAATTCAGATGTCAAAACCATGCAAATAGAAGTGCCTTGGTCCTACTAGGTTAATGTTCAATTTGTTTTATTACCATTTCAAACATAAAGGAACACAGGCAATAATATTTCTGATTTGGATATTTAACCTTTATTCCAGTAATTTCTCTTCTGGATGAAATGAAGCCTAGAGCTAAAGCAATCTAATTGAGAACAAGGTTCGTCACCTAAGTTCCGTGATTATGCAAGCATCTTCACATAATAAATCTGGCAAGACTTTCCCTTAAATCAATATTGCCAGGACAAAAAGGTCTGTGGTCTGCGGTAGACCTTCAATTCCTAATTTACTGAGCATAGCCATTCTCAAGTCCTGAGTTCCCCTAGGACAACAGAAAGGAAAGCTGAGATCCACCATTTCTTCAGTAAAAACCAGGGAATTTATTGAAACCTAAGCTATATCTGACCATAGCAACAGGACCCCTAGCTAAAGGTATTTCATGTCAGCTCCTAAGAAGAGAAAAAGCACTCTGATTTTTTAAAAAGGAACTTTTAAAATGATCTTTTTCCCACCCCTCAAAATATTTGATTTGCATTCTTCATCAGAGTAGAAATGGATTTTGAAATCAGTTTTCCATAGAGTTGGCAAAGGTTGTGTCTCAAATGACTTTCCTTGCAGAATGGTATTTAATGTTCCCAGGAATAGCATGAAGAGAAGGGAATACAAAGTATCAAATCAGGGAAGACATAGTTGTGTAAATAGGGAATTTAAGACAAGGAGCCATTAAGCACACTCCTATTAGTTCAGCAGTGAGTCCTTTTCAAGGACAAGGGAAAAACAAAATGTACAATGCAGCTCCATGGCAGTAGGTTTAACATTTTAATAGCTGGCATGCTGCCTGTATCTGATGCACTTGTTCAAATAGGCAGATGCTGGATTGGATAAATGGAAGGGCATGTAAGGACAGGGAGTCTAGCTCCTTGCTGCATTTATTATCACAATAACTCACCGACTACAGAACGTGGGAAGAAAGTTCCCTGGATGCTAGGAGAGGCTTTACACTGACAACCTGAGGTGGAGCCTGGTGCTGTGATTAATGGACACTAGAGTCACAGAACAACTGAAGCTATTTCAAGTCCAACTCAACCACTGCTTGCAACACTTACTGGTAGAAAAGTCTTTCCCCCTACCATCAATTCAAATGTGATTTGTATTCTCACATGGGTAATATTTTACTACCAAATTCTTTGTTAAGAGGTATTTTTATTCTGCACACTTTTATTTTTATATAAAAACCAAATACTTTTTTTTTTTTAACTGGTTATGATGGATGGCATGGCTTGCTAGAGACACCAGATCATCATATTGCCCTATAGTATCCAGCTGGTAAAGCCTGGTAATGAGTAAACTGATGACAAGACAGCTCACAATTTTAAAGCAGAAAGATGTCAGGTTTTCCACCTTTTTAATTACGTTTCAGCACTGGCATTAATTTTTGTATTACCCAAGCCACTAGGGGTATGATTCTGCTTTAAAAAATGGAAGACTCTCTATTTCTTTGGATATGATCCTTCACACAATTTTGAGTGCATTTGAAAAGAAAAGGCTAATTTTTAACCAGTGTGCATTCTTCTAGTCTTCGATGGTATCCCACACGTTTTATGTCCCTATGATGTTGTCGTTACTAAAAAATATCACAAGATAAAAGCGCTGCCCGTATCACCTGGTTTCTAAGGAACGGCGCTGTGATTCACAGAGCTGCAGAGCACCTGCTTGCGCTGGGGTGAATTGCAGGCACCGAGGGGGCGACACCGGTGGCACAGGTACTCCAAGCAGCTTCTTGGGAAGTACATCCTCCAGGATCTGCTGCTGCCACGACCAACGTCACAGGTGTCCGTGAGTCAGCACTGCAGTCCGTCCTGTTTAACGCAGAGACTGAATCAAAAACTTCCGCAAGAAAACAACGCAGCGGCTGTGATGCGCACAGGGATGCTCCCGCCGGCTGGCGACATGAATTAAAAAGGAAAGAAAATGTTGATTGGCCCGTGCAGCCCTGGATTTTGGTGGGGTTGGGTGGTTGTTTCTTTTTTTTTTTTTTCGTTGAGTAATGACTGCTCTCTGCTACTTGATAGCCAAGGCTGGCAGCGCTATGGCAACCGGGCTGCGGGAAGGGCGGAGGGGAAAAGTCGCTTAGCAACTGGAAGCTTTAGGCAGGCAAGGCTGGTTTAAAGCACGGCAGTTTAAAAAAAAAAAAAAAAAAAAAAAAAAAAAAAGAAAAAAAAAAAAAAAAAAAAAAAAAATCCTCTTCTCAAAACAAACCCACAGNCAACAAAAATCCTCTTCTCAAAACAAACCCACAGTTGCGACTAGAGATGACTAAAATATAGATCTGAGGAGTTAGGAATTTAGAAGAAAATAAAAGAAAAAATGCACGACAAAGCCAATAAAAGAGGAGATAACAGATTGGAGGGGTGGCGGGGGGAGAAGTAGAGATCTTTCACACTGATCATCCTAGATACAAGCTTCATCAATGCAAACAACAGCCCTAAACCAGCACAGGCTATCCCCTTTATACTCTTCTGCAAAGCAGAACTCACAGCATCACCTCCCTGGCCCCCCAGGCTCTGGCCGAGCATGCAGAGGGGCTGGGTGCATCCCTGAACCAGTGCACAGCTGCCGGGCACGGCTCCCGTGGACTCCTGGCACTCCCATCCCACTGCCAGTGGGGCCAGCCCTACTCGGGGAGGTGGAGGGAGCAGCAGGGAGTAGTCTTACCCTCTCTGGTTATTATTTATAGGCTTCCTCTGGCATGATAAGGGCTCTATGGTCGAGGAAAGAAAAAAATAAATAAGTAATACGAAAGGTTATCCAATGCACCAATTCAGATTTTTAGTAATAATTTTTCCGAGATGTTTTTCCAGTGCTCTAGGCACACTGGCACTTCATTAATAATGCAGTAAAATCCCAGCAACATTACATTAATCACTCCAGTGGGAACCCAGCCAGTCAGGCACCTCTTTTTCAGCCCTCCATCTTCAGCCTTCTCCAAGCACTGTCTCAAACAGAAGTCTTTCACTGCATGCTTGGAAAGTTGCCCATTTTGAGCTATTTTGGACTAACAAAGGGACAATTTCATCCAAAGACACAGAAACCCCACAGAGCTACTGCCCTCCCCCTCTCCAGTGCAATGGGGGTTGGGTGTTTCTGCTGACCATCGCCCAGGCAGGAAAACGTGAAAGGAGAGGCTGCCTTGGTCTAACCTTTCCCTTTAAAGTCTACCTGGAGGCCAAAGGGAAGCTAACTCACATCCACAGGTATGCAGAACCGCAGACTCCTCGTGGAGCACGGGGGCCCAGCAGCTGAGCTGCAACATTTGGTGCTGTTTTGTTACTGCAGAGAAATCAGTTTACCACTGGGAAAGCCTGATCAGGCAAAAAATCAAAATAGACGCTGGGAATGTGTCAGTCCGGTCAAATATCAGCGCAGTCAAGCCACAGGCAGGTTGGCAGGCAGATCTGGATGGCAGAGGTTTTTTCCCAGCCAAGCAAGCCAACCAGCAGGCAGCACGAAGGCTCTGCCCGAGCTCCTGGGCATCCTGTCCCTGCAGCCTGTCCACTCCTGGCTGCCCATCTGCTCCCTGGGCCCTGCGGCTGCTGATGGCCAGCAGCTCTCTGGCTGCAGCCTCGCCACCTCCCGGCCTCCAGGGCTCCTGAACCTGTGTGTTTAGGGCTTATAATGCTATGGCATTTTTGTGCTCACGTTTACCCGCTGCATTGTCTCCCCAGCAGATAATGCTGACTAAATTGATACTTTACAAAGGCACAAAGGAGTCAGCTTGTGACTGATACACAATACTGGTTAACAAGACTCATACAATGGTGGTATTAGTGGGAGGAAAGAAAAGCTCAACTTTCTGTCAGTCATAGGTTCATTAGAAAGTAAAGAGTTGTTAGCATGCAGAAAAGCTCTTTACATGCATGAAAATGGTACCAGTTTTGAAAAAGGGAAGTAAAGGAAAAATTAATCTTGCTTTAATGCCGGTGGTGGAACTAACTCAAACTGTCTTCCCTCAAGAAGAAGGGAACTTTCTTAATCAATAGAATTATGAATTCTATTAATTCTTAATTCTATTAATTTTTAATTCTATTAAGAATTAATAAATTAACCTTTCTTAATAGAATTCTGAAATGGGTACACTAAAATAACAAGATTAGTGAAAATCCCCTTATTTTTTTCTTTTCTTGCATACACTTTGTCCAGAGATGGATACTGCCAACCTGAAGTTTCCTGAGGACTGTAATAGATTATTGTAATACTAATGACCAACAAAAAGTTCTAGATTTACAAGAAATAAATAATGTTAAAAGTACATTATCTGTTCCTTTTGTTTCTTCTAATGTTTTTTTTTAAAGGTCAGGGAGCTCTTGCAGGCAGGGGATATGAGAAGAAAGTATATAAAATGCTTTAAATCCTCCAGTCACACATGAGAAAAGAGGCTTCAAATTTTTCATTAAGAAAAAATAAATTCAATGATTCTTGGGTTTAAAAGTCCAAGAGACATCCCAGCATGCCCCAGCAGCTAGGTGTTGATTTCATTTTTTTCCTTCCAACAGCTTCCAACAGATGAGCTGTCAGAGTCTCCAGCACAGCCTGGGAATCCTGCTCCTTCATTGCTGTACAAGTTGTACAAACTTTATTGCAATTCTGTTTCTCTTGGAGCAGAAATGGCAAAATGTAATCCACCTCCTCTCATGATCTTACAAACCAAATAGATGTTAATTTTAACCAGACTATGGAAGAAGGTACTACGCTCAGCATAGGACAGAATATTACTGATAAAACAGTGAATGTGTAGATTCCATCATCTCTTTGAACTCTCACTCAGCCTTCCAATTGAAAAAAGTCCCAAAGGTAGAAAAGTCCTAATATTAAAAATGTGTAAGACACATGAATATTGTTAAGTGCACAGGCACTGTCATCTACTGGGCTGCTGCCTGCCAGTGACACCAATGAGACACTGGATTCAGCTGCACAAGCTGCAATTGTTAAGTTTGCCTTGCTTTGCCATAAACAGCAGCAAATGATGTATGTGTTGTTAAGGACAAAATAATTCTTTTTCTGTTAAATGGTAACTTTTGGCCAAAGATAGTGGTATGATCTAATTTTAACATAATGCTACAGTTTGTTTGCTGTATCAATATCCTTAATTATATAATCCCTTGAAAGACAAATGAAAACAAAAACATGGAAAAGTGAGCATGATATGTGCCATTGAAAGTTGCTGTAATAGACATAAAACAAAATATACTTGCTCAGGCCACCCGTTTTCTTTGCTAGATTTTGAACATATCATCTCTAAAGTTTAATGGTCTTCAAGAGAAGTTTCTTGCACAAGAAGTTTCTTCTACAAGAAGTCTGTCCTTTTTCTCCTTCTATATGCAGGAACACTGTTGTTATGGTTATCATGGTGGGGAAAACCTGTGAAGAAATATGTATTGCCCTAGTACCATCTAGTGGAGGGAATGCTGGAGAGAGATTTAAATGAAAGGAGAAGAAATAATGGCAATTTTTGGGGTGGGAGCTAAGGTCATCAGGGCTGTGACAGTTCATAGGGAAAAGAAGATGAGAAACAGTTGTCTTCAAGCTGTGCAGAGACTTTTTCAAGGCTTTCTTTTCCCAGCTCTCATAGAGATTAGTAAACTAGCTAGGACTGAAACACCTTTAAATAATACAGACCTTCAAACTGAAGAATATTTTGAAATTGTACTCTGTTTTCCTGAAGAAATTTATAGGCAAACAATATGTCAGTGATACCACCTGCTTCTTATTTGACAGGAACCATCTGGACAGCAAGCACTCTAAAGCCGAGTCATTGCAGTCCGCAAGGCAGGATAGAGAGCTGCAATTTAAATGCCTGAATGTCACCTGCCCTGTGAAGGATTATATGTGGCCCAAGGGCATAAAATGGAAAGTGTGCCTGTAGCTGCAAGCCTTGCATTAGAGGAAATAATGATTAAATATGTAATGTAGGGACTTGAACGGCCTCCAACTCACCTCTTTTTGTTTGTAATGACCCCTAGACAACAGAGAAAGCCCTTCCAGAGATAAACTAACTTAGAAGCAACACAAGCAAAGTGAAATTAGTGAGGAGCCCAGAGGATGCACCTCATGACCTCATTCACAACCCAAACAGCAGTGAAGTAAACAGCCTATGCATGCATCAGCTGACTTCTGTCTGCTGGCTGCTAATCTGACTCTGCTTTCCCTAATCTTCTCAGTGTCCCATCAACCCTGTGTTTACCTTCTCCTTCTTATTTCCTTCTACCCATCTATTTGGTTCCTAAAGACTAATAAAAAAATTTAAAAAGTAAACAAACAAACAAAGCGAAACCAAACAGAAGGAGCACTGGAAGACTTAAGTCACACATCTCCTTGTAGCTGGGCAGAGCTCTGCACAAGAATGAAATTCAATGGAAAGTACAGGTTGATAAAGCAAGAATAGGAAAAATATTGGAAATGAATTGGAATTGCTCCTAGAAGATGGAGTACTGAGCCAGGCAGAATGGAAAAGGGATGACTTCAGTGCTGCTGGAATAGCTGGCAATCCTCCCACCTTCAGACTGAGTGCTAATTTTTAAACTATGCAAAATGTCTCCTGGGGCCAGAGAACATATCTGAAAATGAGACCCAGGGGGTGGAGAGCAGTCTTCAGTGATGGGCAGTGAGCACAAGAAAGTGCCTCAAGGTAGTACTGAGACAAACAAAAACCCCTTTATTTGCATTTCCCAAGTTTCCTGAAGCAGCCACATGGTGCTGATCAAAAAAAGAATTATCAGTGACAAAAAGAGGAGAGAATTACTATCATGAAGCAAGGTAACTGTTCACTTTAGTCTTGGTCCATAGCTGTAGCATAGTTATGGTTAGCATGATAGGTCCAAGATATTTTGGAATCAAACTTGAGTACCTCAGGCTTTCATCAGGACATAGAGCAGAAGGTCTTTCTCATGTAATTCTCTCAGATATCGTAAATATAGAACATTATCTCCATAGCAGTGGCCCACACTCCATGCCACTGAGACCAGCTGCCCTACCTGACACCTACAGCAATCCCTCAGAGAACTGTAACTCAGCCTCCACCTCCTTTAGCACCAAGGAGGAGCCTTTGGCATCCAGCTCTACTCTGGAAGACACTGAGGGACCAGTCGAAATCAACATCTCCTGTACTCTTTCTTGTGCATGGAGATAGATGCTAAAACCCCAGTGCGGTTATCCAAAATTCTTGTTGCACATCTCACACCCAAAATGTGGGGCTTTGTGTGAGAAGGTCCTACTGAGTCCTGTCCAACTCAGAATATTCTATTATTCCATGATTTTATGATTCTAGGATTCAGCTAGATTGGTTTCTCTGCAAAACTTTGGCCTAGAGGAACTGGCATGGCCATGGCATCAATGCTACCAACTGCAGCTGTGCAATATCCCTGAGGCTTAGTCTGCCACGGAAAGAGAGGAGGGTGCTCAAGTCAGCACAGGCAAAGGGAAGAGAGGTAAAAAGCAGGAAGGGCCCATCTGTCTCTGCCATGTGATAAGTCCCATGGTACTTCCCTGCTGTGTCTGTAGGCTGCACTGCCAAGTGAATGGAAAGCCTTATGCTATTTCCAGTGTCTTGCTGAGAAAAGGAGATGACATTGAAGATCAGTAATAGAGCTTTGGCTAGGTTTGCTGAGGAACTTGCTGGCAATGTGCTGTGCTGTTCATTGGAAATATCTGGGAATGCTACCAAAACCCCTTTGCTCCCTGGGAATTGCCTTTACTGGTCTGGAAAAGGCTGCAGAGTGTCCTGCATGAGTAGCTTACTTCCATCTCCTAACACAAGTGACTGCCTTTGGCAGGAGGGAAGCATAATACTCCTGCAGGATTCTGAAATCCCAGGTAGCTCTGCTCACTGGTGGTATAAAAGGTTTCTCTGCAGTCTTGATGTTTTGCCTGCCTCAAGAAGGGAGCAGTGTCTTTTTTGTCCCAGACAGCATGCAAGAATCTCCTCAGTCAAACCTATTTCTTCAGAATCCTGTCCTACAAGTGACAACCTCTAACCAGAACAGCACCTGGAAGGCCAATGTTTGGCCACTTCTTTAGGTTTCTGGACACCAAAAGAGACACTAAATCTGTGGAGAGTTGCAGACCTCTGTAATCTGCGCTGTACTCCCAGCTGAAGTCAATGGGAGATGGAATCCTCTGCTGAGCTCTTGGCTCTCACCTGTGCAAACTAACAGACTCCAGGACAGCATGGGCAGACTGCACAAAGCATGACTTCTTCCATCCTACACAATCTTCCAATGCCATCCCATGAGGTTGTACAGCCCCTCACATACCAAACACATATGCAGCTTCACGTTACAAAACCACCACCCCGGCATGCTGCAACATGCATTGTAAATGACTTCAGACATCGTGAACTGGTCCAAAACACAAAAAAAGAAGCATTTTCCATTGGACCATGTAGGCACCACGTGGGATAAGTCACAGGGACAAGAGCTGTGCAGCATGGATCAGTCTGTGCTTACCACTCAGCATCAACACTGAGGATTAACTCCTGACTCTCTTCTATTTAACAGTGTAGCCACAGGGTCTAAGTAACCTTCTTCAGCCCTATCACAGCTAGAGTTGTAATAACATAATCCTATTATTCTAAATATAGCTCAGGCTCCAGGGATCACTCTGAAATTCAGCCATCTTCCATAGGTGTTCTTCCAGACCCTCTGAAGGAAAAGATGGCTGGGTACAGCCTTTCTGAAGAATAATTTCAGTTTGGTTTAGATCCATATACTGCATCAATAAATACAGTCTAGGCCAAAGGACACATCTATAGAGGTGTGGTTCTTATTTCTTCCAATATCTTTTATATTTGAGGAGATTGCAGATTGCTTTTTTTTCTTTTTTTTTTTTTCTCAGAAGTACAGTGTTGCATGCATATGGCTGGGGGGCTGCATTTGGAATTACCAAAATGATAAAATCAATTTATTAGGGTTTTCAAGAGCTCTTAATCTGAAATAATAAATGAAACATCATAGATCCAACAGTGTTCTCTTTATATGTTAACAGTTAGAGTGAAGTTAATTCATAAAAATAAGGGCAGAAGGACTTGGACAAATACCTATTTACCTAAAGAAAGAGCTAAAACATAGATTAATGCTGCTTCAAGAAGATGTCAGATTGATAACCTGAAATGTCCATAACCAATAGTAAAAACCTATTCAAATTAAATGGATGCCATCTGTGTATTCTGGCATCTGGTAACATAAACAGCTTTTGATATATTTGGACTCAGAAGCAAAACTCAATCTGATGAAACTTCCAGAACTCACAAAAGACTATGAATTTGCAGGTTTCAGCAATTCACATTTCATACTTGTAACTCAAACTTTGTTCCATGACTTTATGACAGGAACAAGAAGTAAGACTATCTTTGCAGCAACCAGCAAATGTCTTTGTCATTGACAAGTATCAAGGAAAGAAACAGGAGAAGGTGGCTAAAAGAGGCTTAGTGCCAAAATGTGGCCTAACAGGCAGCTGTGATATGGACCCAGCCTGCTATGTGCTTGCCTGAGCCTGGGTCACCTCTGTTGCTTGGGACCAGACAGTAGCATTGGGACATAAAAAACCCATTTCTTTCAAAGTAGTTGTTCACATTTGAAATGTAAGCTTCTAGTGACTTGATTCAACCATGAATCAAATATATATTTGTGCGATCTATGTTTTGGGAACAGAGCTTAAATCTCTGTGCTTACCTCACTGAGGCAGGTTAAATTGATTTTTTTTCTTAAGTCTTCTATAGCTTCTTTTGCCAAATAGAGACACGGAAAAACTTTCTTGAGGCATATTTGTTTAGAAAAAAATTACCATGGTGCATAACTTTCGGAAGGCAGATTCTATTGGAAGATGATACTCTTTACAACTTTAGTTAATGCAAAATCATAGAATCCTAGAAATGCTATTCCAAACACTGCTGGAGTGCAATTTCTTTTCAGAGGAAGGCTGGTGATTATTTATACAAATCTAGCAACAATATGTAATAGTTTTATACTTGGCAGATCTCCAAGGAAATGCCACCACTGTGTGAATTTACCTATTGCCAGTCTCAACCCAATGTGATTCAGAACACTGAAGTTAATAAAGCTACTCTGTAGGAGAAAAAAAAAATAAATTAAACACAGCTGGGATTTGAAGCAAAGGTAAGTCAGGAATCCCTGTTTCCTTGCTCTCCAGCTGTCTGCTTTTCAGGAGCATTGTAACTTTCCTCAATGAGCACAAGGCACCCAAGATCTGGCAGTGCCTACAGCCTACCATCACCTTGGTGGTGTCTGAATCAGGGGCACTTCTTCCCTTCAGGCTGGTAGCAGCTTGGTGCTGGTGGAGGGTGGCAGACTCTGCCATAACCAAGCATGAGCTGCAGAACAGTGGAAGTCAGACTGCAAATAGTGAAAGCAGAAGTGTCTGTCCCAGGCACCTAGACATGAGTGGCATGTATTACATTCACAGGTCCTTTTTGTAAACCACAAACTTGTTGATTTTTCTCAAAGCACCAGAGAAAACATTTTAAAAAATATACAGTGTTGATTTTCAGTGTTTTCAGAGTAAAAAAGAAATTACTAGCTCCACAGAGGAAATTAGGCACTGGAGTGCTCTGTTTTACACTGAATAACTAACATAAAATGCTTTAACATACATTGCAGATGAACTGGGATCCAGGCTACTATTATACCATAGAATTGCCAAGGAAGAAACTGGCTGCAGCTTTTGAGAAATGAGTGCAAGTTGTAGCATCATGAATGACGCATCAAAAGAGCCCGCAATGAAAGCCTGATTTATGGCAACTCAGTGTTAACAGCAGAAATCATCTTCCTGCTTTGCATTCAGATAGGTTGGAAAGCCCTAAGCAATATGGGTAATCTGTCCAAAAGCCTGTAATCATCAGACATTTTAGTACGTAAATTATAAAAAGAATTTTGCAAGATATTTTGTGACAACATTGGCGGCCCTAAAACTTCTTAAAATCCCATGTAGTGTATCTGTGCTGAGTAAGCCATGCAGTAATTTATGAACTTAGCAGTCAACTTGTAAATATAAGTAGTGACATAGTAGTTGTGCTTTACTTTATATATGATAATGAAACATTAATCTTGGGAAAAACTGTCCTTCAAAGCACCAAGACTTCATCCTGGATGCTTTGTATTAGTTTGGGTTTTTTTCCCATTGAATTTTCTGAGAAGTCAGTTGGACGCTGCAAAGGCAAAGGGACAGACATCGTAATTTCCCTTCTGCCAGTTGAAAGAATTTTACAGGGACATTGAAAATATGAAATGCATTGTTGAATAGCTGGCACTAATGTCTTTTTTTTTAGGAGCTTAGGGACAGTGTGGCAGTTCCTTTTCATTGTTTGTGGAAAACTTTAGTCGAAGAAGGACTTCATAAACAATGGCCTTTCACAGGATTTAGTATGTGCAACACTATTTAAACAGCTAATTTAAATGTAAGGTAGATTCCTACACACTCAAAAGGGTTGTTTGCCTTCTTAGCTTTTGGTTTCCAAAGACAATCTTTGTCAAAATATACATACAACATATTTTAATAGAACAGCTGAGCTGAGTTGTTCTTCGTCTAAAAATTAAAGGCCCCCACCGCCATCATCATAAATGATTCATTACCTTTGAGGTTTGGCAGGCTTTTAAGGTCACCTCTCTTTAAATTTGAAAATGCTTGCTCACATTCAAGTCTTCCTGCCAGGAGGACTCAATTCATTAACTTGCACTTATATGGATGGCTATTTTATTGTTACTTTAACTGAACTTTTATGCTGGCTGCCTGCTGTGTCCTGAGTGCTGTGAGCACTTCAGAAAGTAGGTGCATGCTGTGATGGCAGCCCTCTCTGTAAATAATGTTCCAATTAATAAGACAATTATACAGCACTGCAGTACTTTATTGGTGTTCTCTGTTACTGCAGTGCTGGTCAGAGCACAATAATGAAGAAACCATCAACATTTTCATATAAGCCCGTCTCTTCAGAAGCTTAGGCTTAGAAATTCATACTACTCTGGAAATTCAATGTAGCCAAGAAGCAGAATGGCATGCATTTTACAGTGTTCTGATATAAAATTGTTCATAGGTTATATGAGTAAAATTAAAATGAGAAGAGGGCATTTGGTTTAGTGGGTTTTTTTTTTGTTTTTTTATATGAAATGCTTTCTACTTTATGGGCTGTAAGAATAAAAACAGACTGGAAATGTATCTTCAGTTGCATTTTAAAATGTTTCCTATAACTCTCCAAAGGCATTTTAAACTGAAATTTTACAGGTCATTAGTCTGTTACATGAGTGGGTCCTGTAACAATTGTAGATTAAAATTTCTGAGGTCCAGGCACAACCTGTAAAGACCTGGGTAGAGTTTAGCTGCCCAGCCCAAAAGATCCTGCATTCCCCTGCTGAGCTGTCAATGTTACTCTGGGGGATGCCTGTGGTCTACAACTGCTTTGCTCTTTTCATTTAAAGTTGCCCAAATACCTCAGTTTGTATTTCTGGTCACAGAAAACATTTCTCTCTAAACCACTTGGTACCTATGTCATGTCTCAGTCCAAAAGAGATGCAAGAAGTAGTATCTCTTTTTCCCTCTGGGCCCTAACACTGTAAGGCTCTAAGAGAGCCTCAAACTTTGCCCTCCCCCCAAGTAATGATACCTAAAAATGCCACTGTACTGCATTACTTTAAATGTGTGAGAATGAGATGTTGTCATTATCCTGTACAACAGATTTCTTATCAAATAGTTAGAGAAGCAATGGAAGAAAGAGTATTTCCAGATGAGACCAAGAAATAAACAGGAAAAAGAAAGCAGAAAGGGCAGAACTTACTGCCCTGTGGCAAAAACATGCGGAGTAGGTGACAGTCTTGGCTCTCTGTTTCAAATGCAAATACACTCTTCCATTCACCTATAAATGAACACATTGGTATGGACACATATATCACCTGGGAAAATGTTATGAGAATCCTATATAGTGAATTTCAGATGTGATCAACACCAAAAATACTACTTTAAATAACATCAGTATCATTTGTCCATGCAACCATTGCAGTTCATTCAGCCATTATGAACATTTGAATTCCATAAGATATAGAATTCTTTTGTATATTTGTGGAAAGTCCAGTACATTGGAGGTCTAGTATTGTTTGGATCCTTCAAGTCTGTGATAATATTTAATAAGTATCAGGTTTGCCCATCTTGTGCACATGTGCATTTTTCAGATTATCAGGAAATCATGCTCCTTTTCTGTCCTTATCAGCTCTCACAGTTTTACTGCAGATTATTTACTGTGGCTTAAATTTCACAGTATTAAATTTAGAACACAAACTTCAGAGGTTTTTCTAATCTATTTGATCTAAAATCCACTGGATAAATACCTGTTCCCAGCACTGTTTATCTGACAGGTTGAAGCTGTCCTTTAAGCTGACCATCAGGAAAACCACATGAATTTGAACTATTGTTGTCAAAGGATGAGAAAAAAAAAAGTTGTTTGTGTGCCTGTGTTCACTTTTCAGAAGGTCAGCTACTAAAACCCTCTCCAAATTTCTTTGGCCTCAGTTTAGGTGCCAGTGGTGAGGGGATCCACATCTAAGCTGGTAGCTTTGTCTGGTTTCATCAGTTGGTAAAATCACTGGTGTTTCAAGATCAAGTGAAATAGCTTCATATCTGTTTTGTACTGTGGTGCCCAAAACTGCTCACAGTACTCAAGGTGAGTGGTACTACCAGTGTTGAGTAGATATAAATAAAAGTTTTCCATAGGCTTTCTGGAGTTGCAGGTGTTCCCTTTGTTGGGTGCCCAACAAAGCAAAGATGGTGCACTGGCTTCTGTAGGGCCTGACCCAGAGGAAAGGCGATTGCGGAGAGGAGAAAGAGGCAGCATGATGCAGCAGGGGACACAAATAGACCTTGGTAAAGTGATCTTTCTCTGCTGGGAACATTCCTCCTTCTAATGTATTTGCCTCTTATTGCTGTTGGTGCAAATGTAGGGAATGAAAGCTTCTGGAGGCACCCAGTTTTCCCTGTGGGAAAGTGTGGAGGCAGCTGTTGTGGGAGAATTTCCATGTGCATATGGTGGTGGGGAAGAGGGCGATGTGGAGGGGAGTGTACCCAAGAGCCAGGCTGTCCTGCAGGACTCTGTGAGACATGAATGCTCTTGCTCTGGAATTTAAGTGACAAAATTGTCATAGCTAAAGAAGCCCAGGCAAGGAGGCCTGAGTGAGCCAGCTTCCACCACTGATCCCTTTCCCACCAGGAACCAGTGGAGAGCTGCCACACCAAAATCCCTGCTGTCCTGCAGACAGGGAACTAATGACTAGCGGGGTTTATCCATGGCAGCCAGGGCTCAGGCACTACAGTGGGTGCCAACCATCACCTCATGCAGCAATTTTGCAGAGGGGTGTCATACACAGACTCCAGTGCCTGTTATGGAGGTGGATGTGGCTGGGAGTGCTGAGCAGAATGGCTATTTTTGTGCTGCCACTGTTATACTGCTGAACAGCTGCTTCTGTGCTCTGACAGCCACTGAGGGAAGTCCAGCATGACTTATGAGTGAGAGAGAAGTGAACAATGAAATCTGTAAGAGAGGTTGTAATCCCAGATCAGGCTGTCAGGTTCCTTTAATTTCTTTTGTTAGTTTATAAGAGAAGCAATAGAAGCAGAAGAAACAGTAGGAGGAACAAGAGTTATACATCTACTTTATAAAAATATATGTGTGTATTTTAAATATCTTACTGATAAGTTTCTCCAGGCTCATTGCTTTGGGTTTGCCTGTGACATTACTTCTTCATTTCAGTGTTATAGTATTTTTCTGGAGCACTTACTATAAAATCCATAAGTTCTTACAAGCTTTCTAAAGGAAATCCCAGTCTTCTGATGAATTTTGTGGAGCGAGTCTGTTATAGTTGGTCCTGTGTGTGATTACTCTGCAGACTTTTGTTTGCTGTACAAGCCAAGGACTTTGCCAAGAAATCAGGCCAAAATGATTACAACAAAGTTATTTATAACTACCAGAAAAATTAAGTCTTATCAAGTGACAGCATTATCTTGTGGTAATAGACAAACTCTCCTTTGTTTGAAAAAGCTAATTTGTATATAAAAAAGTTCAGGCTGACAACTAAAGCATAACACTTGATATATGGGAGATGATTTGGTTTCCAAGGTTCAGCACATTCATTGCTGCTCTGAAAGCTCAGACAGACCATTTACATGCCTAACCAGGTGCCCAACATGTAAGATGCTTGCAAGCCTCATAATGTTTCCAGCAGCTCCATTTCATGCTGTTGAAACCTTTAGTAATGCACCACAATAACTGGTTAAAAGGAAAACATACTGTTTAAACAAATCTTCATTAAACTGCCATCTTTATTTTTATACTTCTTCTTTTGCAATTATGGGGATTTGTGGGATTTTTTTCTCCTTTTTTGGTTTTTTTTTTTTTTTTCCTCTACATTAGGAAGAGGTAGCAAGTGACTCCCTAAACAGAGTTTCTCATGGTTTGAAATGTACACAAATTGAGTAAGCAGTGCACAGAACATGGAAACAACAAATAACAGTGCTCCTTCTGTTTTCAATTAAGAAATGTGTGGTCTTAAAGCAAATTCAGCTGCAGCACCTCATATACATATGTTATGATAACTTATATATATTAAATATTGTATATTATACATTATACATTATACATTATATGTTATATATGTTATATGTTATAT
>NC_031768.1:39787924-39809110 GCF_001522545.3 Parus major
TATTATATATTATATATTGTATATTATATATTATATATTATATATTATATATTATATATTATATATTATATATTATATATTATATACAATAACTTGGATCTGCTTCCTGCTCACAAGCAAGTAACCTTCACCTGGGCCAAATACACTGCAAAGACTCTGGCCCATGCATTAATAACATAGAATCACAGAATCACAGAATTACTAGGTTGGAAGAGACCTTCAAGTTCATCGAGTCCAACCCAAATAAATGTCAGGGTGGAAGGATAGTAAGTTTATTGGATTGAGGTACAAATAATGAATGGCATCATAACAAAGTTTTTCTTATTAAAACCATAAATGAAAACAAAGCGATGGAAAAATTCTGAGCAGGCCATCAGAGGAGTATTTTTTTAAAGGCCAGGAGAAGAGCCCTTCCTGCCTTCCCTGGGGTAACAGCCTTCCTGGGGTTCCCATTGCCTCTTCCCCACAGGGAAAGGAGAGGCATTAGGCAACCCCCTGGTAAAAAGTCAGTCAGGCCCCACAGGAGGGATACTCAGGATTGGTGTGGGCCATCCAGGGGGGTGCTGAGAGGGGAAGATGCAGTTTGTCTGGTGAGAGAGGGAGGAAACCCAACCCTACTCCCAGGTGCCTGTCAAAGGACAAGTGGTGACACAGTCACTGGGGGCAGCAAGGAAAATGTCAGTGCTAAGTAATGAAATGGAATTTTCCCCATAAAGCACCACATAAGGGTGGCTAAGCTAAGTCCAGGAAAGTGGGGGATCCTTGGAGATTTCCCAAATTAGACCAGTGTTGGCTATTCCCATTCTCTGACAAAGTGGGTGGCACTGGCAGCTCCCTGGACCTTTGCTGTGCGTTGTCACTGAGCCATATCAGCTCAGAGATGTTCTGCCTTGGTAGAGATATGTTGTTAAAAATCCTGTGCCCTGCAGCAGCACGTCCCTGGGAAATACTGGAGCTGGCCTTACCGCCCATGCCTTCTCAGGGCCTGCTGGGTGTGAAGGTCAGAATATCCTATAAACTGCACAGTATCCACCAAACCTTTACCTCCTGCCAAGTCCACTTGCTCGTGACTGCAGGGGGAAACAAATGCGTGCCCTTGGCAGCCGTGCAGCTTTTGCTATGCCGTGGTACTTAATCACATGTGGAGCATAGGATGCAACAAGATTTTCTTCCCAGCCTCTGCTTTTTTGGTAGCTCTTTTAAAATTCTCTCCCCAGTCTTAGCACTCGTTTCACTCCTTGTCTGATTTTGGGAAATCTTTAGTGCGGCACTAACGCCACCTTTTAGTTTTCCTTTGTGAAACATCAGACTAAGTTTTTAACAGATGAAGTATTTGTGTCATACTTGTGGCTCTAAGTTCAGTGTTTAATTGTTTCTTTCAACAGAATCAAAAGCCTAGGTTGCACCATGGCAGTTTTCTACCATGTGCCTCTGGTGAAAAAATTTTCAGTGCTTTCCGTGTAGGCTTGGTGAATGAGGTTGACAGTTAAAACCAGATGGGAATATCTCTTTGGTAAACACTCTTTTTTACCTTAAAAATACTGCAGTATCAGCAGCCCACTGAAAATTGTTTTAAACCATGACACATAAAGTTCTCACAGTGTAAGAAAGGCATTAAACCCTAATACTGGGAATATCAGTTGCCACTGAAGAGTATGGTCAGCCATTCAATAAGTGATTTGAAAGCACTGACTGAAAATACCCAGCTGTCAGCATTAAAAGGTCATATACTCACTCCTTAAAAGACAGCAAACAACCAAAGAGTTAATTCCCTTCTAGCTGCACCTCTCTAATAGTTTCTCAATTTTTGAAATATTTTATTGACTTTCATTGACAGTGCCAGTCTTGGTCCTTGTTGAAAGGCAACCCATTTATTTTTAATTAGAAATGTTACCTGATCCTTGAACAGGGAAAATACTGCGAAAAAATTGCGTTTTCTGAAAAAATTATACACATATATTGTATATACATATCTTACTGATTTTCTAAACAATTATTTAGGCAAAGTCAGAGGAGAAGCACACTGAAATTTGACCAGAATATAGCCAAGAAGAGGCCTTTTGACATTTTGGTGTATATATATATAAATATATTTTTTTTTAACTTCACAATGATTAACTTTTGAAAAAAATATATTTTATTTTCAACACCACATATATTTTGCTTTGTGTTACCCTAAGGCTGCAGTGCATGTGTGCATGAGTCTCACTGTATAACTTATTTTTCCTTCAGCTGTCACACTCTCAGCAAGGTATGGAGCAGAATTTGGTAGATGACAGCAGATAAGGTAAGGCTGACTGCAAACATAAGAAAAAGTTCTTGCACTCATATCACTGGGAGCACAAACAAAGTTTGCAAAGAGAGAGGAAAAAGCCCTTTCCAGCAATTATTGTATTGTCCCTATGTAATGTGGGAGTTTTTCTTTTGAGGTTCTAGAAATGAATGATATTGTGGAAACTATTATTGTTAGATTTGGGTAATATTTTTTAGAGAAAACAGTTAACATGGCAAAAATGCTGAGTTTGTTTTTCCCCAAGCCAAAACCACTTTTCCCAGGTTTTTTTATCTGACATCAGAATCAGGCTGGAATGGGTAGCTATGGTCATAAGCATTGCAGACAAGTTTCTGCCACCCCCTGAGTGGGTGGCCAGCAAACTACAGTGCTCACTTGGGAGACAGGATAACGGGGTTTAACTTCTGGTACAGTCACCAAGGTTTTAAACCTGAATATCCTGCTTCTCGTGAGCACATTGTACCCTCCGTGTTATAAGAAAGAGAGGGTGGAGTGGGGAAAGCACCCTCAAACCCTGTTGTTGATGGCACAAGACCCTGAGTAACTGAGCCCAGCACTAGAGGATAAGCTTCACTGACACCCTTGCTGTGAGCTGCTGTTGAATGGAAAATTACTGTAAGTGGGAGATGGCACAGCCCAGCTGTTTTCATTAGTCTTCACTGCTATGTCCTAAAAGAGAGACACAAAGCTCAGGAATATTGTCTTTCAGAATGGTAAATATGTGTATAACTACTGTATGGCAGTCATAGAGGCTTTACAGTCCTTCATAATAGTTTCATTTTAAGAGGTATAAAAAAGGAAGCCCTTGCATGATAATTCATAATCACATATTTCATTCATAATATGTCTACAAAGCTCAGTTTTCCTGTCCTACCAAACTTCTGCTCACAGTAAGGAAAAGCGTGAGGCCGGCATAAGTCTCCCACATCTTTTGTTTGCCTGACAGGCATGTGGCTGTGCAATGAGCTGAAAATCAAAGGCTTTACATCAGAACAGCCATAATTTTTCTGAACCCTTCATAAAACATATAAGCCTTACAGAAATAATTCAAGTTTGAGTCTATGCTTCCAAAGGAGGTTTGTGGGTGTTTTGGTCTTTCGGGTTTTCCTTTGTTTTTCTTTTAAGGATGAAAACGTTACCACCTAGTGGCAAGGCTTCAGAACGTAGCATGAACCCAAAGCATCAAAATCAAAACTGGATCAAAAAACAGGTGTCCCGAGTTTCTGTGCTCAACAAAAAAAGAACAAGGTGAAAAATAATTATGAATTCAAACAGGCAGCAGAAAGCTGGTGCAGATATGTCAGCAGGGGGGTAAAATTCTGAAATTCTCAAGTCGAATCCTGTGGCTTGACAGCTGCAGCTGGTATATGCTGGTTGTAAATTTTCATCCCATCTGAACTGAACAAATTTGGCACATTCTGCAATTAACAAATAAATGTGAGATGAACCCTACAGTTAGGAGTTTGATCGCGTGTTGGGCTTTTGCACATGTACTATTCAGACCAGGATAATTAGGCTCCAGGTGATGTAAAGAAGAGCTGGTGCTGACAAGAGGTGCTGCAAAAGTGAAGTAGCAATCTCAGAAAGAAGTGAGTCTGGAAAAAGAGCAGCATGTGTCTGGTCTGAAGGCATAACCCAGCAGTGGGGAACCTGGAGGAGACCACGTAGCTTGCAGCCCATAATGCCCGAGACTGTTAATGAAGGGCAGCAGCCCAGCACGAACCAACCTGACTTACTGCTTGATCATCCTCAGTCAGCACCTCATCCCTGCTGGGATGGATGGTGACACTTTGTGATCACAGTGCTGGGGTCAGCCAGGGAGCGGGTGGCTCAGAAAGTACAGTAAATCTCTTGCTTCTTAAATAAGCCCCAGTTAATCCAGAGCCACTGCAGGTTGCTGTTCTCTGTGTCTCACCCATGAGAGCACCCTATTTCCAAATGATCCTTTTCAGCTAACTACTATTCCCGATTACTATGTATGGTTGAATTCATGAGGTTTCCCTTTATGTTACCTAAACCCTTAATTTAATTAGAGTTACACACTTGCCAACAATTTCGCTTTTTTTTTATGCTGACATACTGCCATGATTTTGCACTGTCTATGATTAGGTGAATGTAACTCATTAAGAGAAGATGTACATTGACTTCCTCTGGAAAAAAATTAAAGAATTTAATGACAGAGTTCTTAATAACACTGCTAATTTGAAAAATCTGGCATTTTTCAAAGACTTTTCTATAAACAAGCATTCATTGCTTGACTGATACCTCTGTTGGAGTGGGTATAGAGTGGGATTCAGAAGGAATGCGATCTGTGGCAGATGTGTATTTGTGAAATATCTCACCTTCAGCATCTCTCTCAAATGATGTCCCAGTTGTGCAATTCTTACATTCAGCTTTGCTCTTGAAACTGTATATCCACAGAAGACATTAATGATAAAGAAAATTGGTGTCACTTTTTGTAAACACCTTCTGGTCCTAGCAGTGAAACTCTAGGGATCCAGACACAAATGGAAGCATTTGTGCAATTAATTTATTAAAACAATGGATTTATTTTTTTTCTGGCAGGAAAATTATCTTATGTGGAAAACCTTTTGAAAGGCCATTATTTGAGAGAGCAACTGATTTTTATAGGAGACCACCAGCCAGATCTTTAGAGGAAGTCAGAAATTACAGTGACTTCCCTACCTTGTTAAAAAATGAAGTTTACTGTGATGTACAGTGAGAGATGTCCTCCCTGTGAAAACCATATTTCTTTTCAGGGTACCTGGTTCTTAACTTACTGAGAAAAAAGGCAAATAGTATAAATACAGGTACTCCCACAGGATGCAATTTTGCAGGCATTTTTCCTGTGCCTGGCACTGGTCTGATCTTCCAATGGACTGGGCTCAAAGGGACTCTGAGTATGTTACTAAAACCTAAGTGCGGTGCACTAACACCCTTGGTTGTAGGAACTTGTCTGCAGCCTTTTGAAAGCTCCAGCCCCCAGTGCTTGGGGGACAACTGTGATGAAGTGGCTGCACAGCTGCCAGAGAGCTGCTGAGCAGAAAGGAAAGCAGGCTTTGCCTGCATGGCCTGGGCCAGCAGTCTTCCTCTGTGAGACACTGTCACAGCATTTGTTCTTCACACGTAAGACGGATAGCCAAGAAATTCTCCTTTAGGCCCTCAGTACCCAAATTTAATATAAAGTTTCCATGGATTAATGTATCAAAATTGTGACTTGTGATTAGATTGGCATAGTTTAGCAGGCTCCCAAAACACATTTCAAAGACTAAGCTAAAACAAACCAATGAAACAAAAAAAAACCTGTACCAAAACCAGACAAGAAATATACACTTCATTAGGGATTCCATACACATTTCTTTAGGGACTAAGAACAAGACGTAGGTAAAATATCTTGTTTAGGAAGGAGAAGGCTCTGAGCATATTTTATTGTAGCCTTTGAATACTTACAGGGGGCTTATAAGAAGGCTGTAGAAAGGCTTTTTACAAGGGCATGCAGTGATAAGACAAGGGGCAATGGTTTTAAACCAAAGTGGGGTAGTTTAGATTAGATATTGGGAAGAAATTCTTTACTGTGAGGGTGGTGAGTCACTGGAACAGACACAGAGAAACTGTGGATGTCCCATGCCTCAGGTGTTCAAGGCCAGGCTGGATGGGGCTTTAAGTAACCTGGTCTGCTGAAAAGTGCCCCTGCTCACAGCAAGGGCAGGGGTGGAACTAGCTTATCTCTGAGAGTCCTTTCCAATCCAAGCCCATTCTATGATTCTATAAAAGTTATAATTCTCTATGTGGACATTTTCTTATCTCAAAATAAAGCTTTCACTCTGTAGCAATTATGATCAGTAGTCACTCTACCCTCACACCTAAACACTCTTAAGTAAGGAAACTACATTTCAGTAGAGAAACCAAGAGGTTGCCCAGGGAAGCTGTGGATGCCCCATCCCTGGAAACATTCAAGCACAGTTTGAATGGGGCTTTAAGTAACCCAAACTAGTTGAAGATGTCCTGGCTCATTGCAGGGGGTTGGGCTAGATGACCTTTAAAGGTCCCTTCCAACCCGAACTGTTCCAAGATTCTATATGTTAGGCAAGAGTGACATCTACTGTCTGTCAGCACCAGCAGCCCAGAGCAGATGCAGTGCTGTCCACTGGCCAATTCCTCACTGAGATGGACATAAGGACACTGTTTGAAGGAGTCTCAGCTCATTTCTGGCCTCAGGTCTTTAGGTTGTATTTTCAGTTAAAATGAACGAGAGACAGTATTTTAGTAAATATTATTCAATCACCCAGACTTCTGGTTGATGAACAAAAATGGAATTTGGAGCTGTAATTCCCAAGGCTAGGGCACACATGACGAAAGCAGTATGACTAGCAACTCAAAACTGACTGATCAAGAAGGTGGAAGCTCTCAATAATTGGGTGTGTGTAACCAGAAAGCCAAATTCTCTTTCATTTTGAAGAGGAATCTGCAGGGAATGAGAATCTGGGTTGTGAAATCAAACTTAAATCAAATACACTGAAGCATTTTGATGCTGACAAAGGATACAGCCTAATCTGTAAGCAGATCCCAGGGCCTCCCCATATGTACATGGTGTGCCCTTTGCCCTGTCCTACACTGAAACACCACAGTGCAGGCATGAAAAAAAAGCATTCCCATTAAAAACAAACCTGACAATTTGCTTATCAGAAATTAGATTAAACAGTAAAAATATTTTTCAGACCACAGGTCAAGTCAAATGAGCAATTTCAGGATACAATTTTCTGTCTAAATACAGGCTACTTTCTGCATGTGAATGCTCAGCATAACCAAACACACAGACATGCCCACAGCCGAAGATATCCAGATCCTAGGTATTAAGAAAGAATATAAAGGATTGCATAATATTGAGGACTAATAAAACAGAAAAATTAAGTTCTTTCAGCTAAAAATTTTGGTTTTGCAGCCTCATGAGAAACAGTGAGTGAACAGACAAACCCGGCTGGTAAACAGAACTCTTTAGCTGTGGAAAGGATTGGATGCTACACAGGGCAGCTTTGCTATAAGGTCTGTCTTTCCTGAAGCAGTAGGAGACTCAGATGTTTCTCATTCTTCAAATGATGTCTTAGTCTTACCCTTGACTTTTACAGCTTGCAGACTTCACAGGATCAAAAGATCCTGGAATCAAGCAGGTTGGCAGGGGCATCAGGAAGCCTCTGGTGCAATTGCCTGTTCCAAACACTAATTTCAGGCCAAGTTTCTCTGGACTGTGTCCAGCTGGGATTTGTAAATCTCCAGGGATGGTGCCTGCACAGCTTCTGTGGGTGGCCTGTTCTACCTCTTGGATGTCCTGGGGGAGAAAATATTTCCCTTACCATGATCTCCAAATGCTTCCAACAAAATTTGACTGTAAAACATTTTTTGGTTTTGGCCACAAAAAGGCAGTGATAGAGGCAATAAGAGAAGACACAAGCATTGTGAAACACCATTGGGTCTGTGGGCCAGCTGAGCATGCAAGATGAAGACTACACAGACACCAAGAATATGCAGACACCGGCAGACTGGCTCAAGCACTGCTTGGGATTAAGAAATGTTTCACAAGAGGTCATTAGTATGTCTAGATCTACCCCCTCATCTACTCTTCCACTGAACATTCTCAGTGTTTGGTAACTGTGCTGGACAAGGATGTCACATGCAAGACTTCTGTACTTGTCTTCCAGTGAAAGGACAAAAGGGCAAAGGCGATCCATGGAAATCTTAGCTTTTTGCCTGAGCTAATCTTCCCACAGCATGAGATCTTAAAGAAAGAAAAACACACCAAAGACTAACATTTCCTATCTTGTTGCACAAGGCCTCAAAAGTATTTTGGCATTCTTCAATGATTTTGTTGTTTTGCTCCAAGAAGCATTTACAAAGAATGTGGGAAAATAAATTGGGAACAAACTTATGTCTTTGCAATATACACCTGACTTGCAGAGCTGCCATGCACAGGAAGGGTGTGGGTCCATCCAGCATGCACCCATCTCCCCTGTGTGGTCCTGCAGTCACAGTGATACTCTCGATACTCTCATGCAAAGATGTTACACCAAGAGAAAGAAATAGAGGTGCTGGCATCCACCACATTTTAGCAGTCTGAGTTTCCCACTGAGTGCAGGAAGGAAGTGTTCAGCGCAGGAAGGGGAATGAATAGCCGGAAGAATACATGGTGTAGGTGCCTCAGTGGTGAAAACTGCTAAGCTGCCAATGCTCACAGGACATCTGCACCCTGGGAATTTTAGGCAGAATCAAAGGAAAAGGAAAGCTTTTGCCAAAGGAAAAACTATGGGTGTGAATGAAAATACATGCATGTGTTTTGTGCATGTTTTAAATCACCTTGATGACAACTCATGAATGTTAAGTCCTTAAAATCTCTCAACTGCAAGTATGAAACCTCTTTGTTGGAAAAAGAGGGGTGCAACACAGCAGGAAGGAAGCAAGTGGCCAATAAAGTCAGGTGATATTTACTGGGGGAGTCAAGGGCAATTACTATCTGATCTTCACTGATGCCCATAACACTTTTGAAAAGCTCGTATTAGTCAATGTGAAATCTGGCAATCTGACAGATTAACAGCTTTGAAGTCTTCAGTTATAACAGACCCAAAACATAATGACAGAGTAATTTCATAGTCATTTGTTGCACAGAATTAAAGTAGTCCAAAACTGTTTATAGGGAGATTACACAATGGGTCACGTGGAATTTGTGTAAAAATACAAGCTAAGGAATATCTAAATTTGAACAAAGAATATGAAATAACTTAATTATTTAAGAAAACCTCTTTCCAAGGAGAAAAAAGCAACCATGTTTTGCTAGGAATGACAGCAGGAGGATCCCATTTATTTTCTGACAGAAGGAGTCTAACAACTGAATCACCTTAAGATATTTACATTTTGGCTGCAAGCTGGAGACTACATAGCTCAGCACAGTCACACCTGAAAAGCAGGAGAGACACTTTGACAAGGGCTATGCTATGGAGGCTTTCCTTGCTGAATTCGTGTGACAGCAGTTGCTTTGCTGCACAACTTCACTGCTCTGTATGATAAAGGTGGGCAGAACAATACATGCTTTGTTCTATTGTTGCCAGTGCAGCATCAGCATGGGTTTTTTTGTGATTCTTAGACCCTATTAATTGCAGTTTTTCTCTCTGCTTTTTGTACTCTGGGTGATGGTTTCCTAGCCCAGTACATCTCTTTATATTCCTGTCTCTCCACCAGTAAGAGGTGGAGGGGAAGATTTTCTTAATTTTTAGATTTTTCAAGGCAACAGGGATACAAGGATCTCTCCTCCCATCTCTCCCCCATGGCAAGGCAGAAAGCGCCCAGCCTCATCAGGTGGTGCTCCAGTCACAGTAAGAAGGAGTACCTATGTGATCAGTGGATGAAGAGACAGAGAAGCAGGAAAGATTCACTGACTGCTGCAAGAGAATTTTAGGGCCTGGAAGGGTGGAGTGTGCAGAACAGTGCATCCTTGACACCCTCCACAGAATCCTGAGGTAGCTTGGGCAGAGCTGACTGGTGCACGCTCACAGGGGGTGCCTGGGGTGTCTGTGAGTCTGGTACTGTAGGCAGAGACATGGCTCCAGCCACGTTGTCAGAAATGCAGAAACCCAGCATAGAGGCTGAAGGACCTAATGTTCCACCTCACAAAGCCAGTGGCAGGAAGAAGAATAGGTAGAGAAGCCCAGATGCTATAACAGGATGCCTAAGAGACAAAACAATCAGGAAGAAGTATGAAAGGGGATTGGATTATTACATTAAAATATTTCCACAAAAACAAAACAGTAATTTTTAAATGGGCTTCTCTCTTCTTATAGCAGAGAAGCTATGAAGAACTTGAAAGGCTGAAAGTACAAACTAGAGAGTCATACTGAAGTCTAAATGTGATTTCAACTGTGGGAATTAGAACAAACTATCAAAGGAATAAGAGGATTTTCTCTTTCTCTCTCTCCAAATCAAAATTATCCTCCAAGTAATTACTAATAAAAAATCCCCATGCTTAATGGGGAAGTGATGGGAATTCAGAGCTAAAATCCTATGGCCTTGAGTGTACATGGTCTTGGGGAAACAATCTTTTAGACTGTGTTTTCTAGAACCTTTAAAGCATATGAATCTGTCCTGCAAAGTTGTCTGATGATACCATCTCGTGTTTCTCTGTGACTGTACTAATATTTATGCAAAAGACACTCAACACTGGTTCAAAAATTCCAAAGGTAAAGTACCATATTACTACAGGCAATTGTTTCATTAGCTACCCATCCTCACAAATATTTATGTTCTTCTCCACTGCCACCCTGGACATAATCTTAAGTTATGCTTCATGGCAGAAATCTCTTCCAATGAATGGGATCATGACTATTTCCTCTTTCTGTTTAAATATGCTCTCAAATAAACTTAATCAAAGAGAATCTCTAAAGCTCCAACGTTATGCAAGGCATGTCACAACATCTCCCAGTACCCCATTTATTCCTGAAGCTCTTTTTCAGCTATTCACATGTTTTCAAAATATTTTCCTGGACTACAAACACTAAATCCAAGATGAAGAATTCAAGTAATGATACCATTTTAACATAATTTGAATTGTAATGCCAGAACAATATCCAGTCTCATTCCAAAATACCATACCAGAGTGGAAAATTGTTTCTTAGACAATGAATAAAAAAATAATAAAAACCCTCTATCTCTTATACATTGACAGTAACTCATAAGAAAAATACAGAAAGTCCTTCGTCCAAGTGTATAAGGTGGGACTCCTGACATGAACAATAAACAGTGATTTCACCCCTTTCTGTAGACAATGGTGGTTCATAACAGTAATTACTCAGGCTTTTAGAAGTCCAAAAGCTCACTCTCAAGGCTGATGTTACATGATTTATACCAGAAAGAGTTAAGAAGACTAGATTGTTTATGACAAAAAGGCTGACAGTTGTTCATGTGAAAATGGCAAATATTGAAAGCATCAGGTAGAGAAACAGGACAATTATGCAATCATTTAAAAAGTTATATTTACTAAACAGTTTGAGCCTGATTCACCATCACATTATGCAGTACATAATTGCTCATATCTCCAGGTTCACATCTCTTATCATCATGAGAAAGTAAGTAATACCTTCAAATGAGATCTGGGATGAAGTTCAGTGTTGGAAAACATTCAAGTGTTTATTTCAGCCCCATCTAAACATTTCCCTGTCAAGATAATAACTTTCCTACCTGTTCAAAGAAGTTTGCAAATATTTAATTCAAAATCAAATCTGGAATGCTTGTGCTTTTGAAAGTGTTTTCTTTCCAAAAAAAAGAGAAGCCTGGAATCAGCTTAAAGATCATTGCTCTGAAACAAGGTGGAAGTCCACACAGACCGGCCAACACGAGTCAAAACCTTGTGAAGAGAAGATCAAGCAAAACATGCAAATACTGGCCCTAGAGGAGATCTCTGCAATCATAAAATCATAGATTATAAAATTACTTGTATTGGAAGGAACCTTTAGAGATCATCTAGTTCCAAATCCCCTGTCATGAGGACAACTCCCACTAGACCATCCTCATTCAACCTGGCTTTGACCACTTCCATGGATGGGGCATCCACAGCTTCTCCAGGCAACCTGTTCCAGTGTCTCACCACTTTCACAGTAAAGGATTTCTTCCTTAAAATCAATCTAAACCCTTCCCCTTTCAGTTAAAAGCCTTTCTCCCTTGTGCTATCACTGCCTCTCATAATAGGGTCACAGCAGGGTCATTGCAGCAAGAACTACACACTGGAAAATGGAGTCATCCCATAAAATCCTCAATGTCCCCACCACGGTTACACTGGCACCTCTAGGTGGGCCATGCTCCCTCCAATTCACTGTGCACCTGTTGTAAGACACACAAGAATAAGCACTTCTTCCATTCCAAAGGAAGAGGAGATTTGTGCCAGACCCTTCTTGAGAGCCAACCATCACATTCAAGGAAGTGCTGGTCCTTCTCCTGCTTTATTGCCTGTTTTTTTGGGATTATAAAATGCTCCAGATCACACAGAAGGCTGGGTATTTTTATTAACCATAATCAAAAGGAGCACATAGTTTGACATAAGCTTCTTCATTCATATAATCATGGAATAGTTAAGGTTGGAAAAGACATCCAAGGTTATGGAGTCCAACCTTTGATTGAACTCCACCGAGTTGACTAACTTAACACTAAGTGCCATATCCAGTTGTTTCTTGAGCATCTCCAGGGATGGTGCTCCTGCACTTCCCTGGGCAGCCCATTCCAACATCTAATCACCCCTTCAAATTCTTCCTAATGTCCAACCCAAACCTTGAAGCCCTTTCCTCTTGTCCTATCACTGGTTGCCTGGGAGAAGAGGCTGACTCCCACCTTGCTAAGGGCATCTGTAGAGCACAAGGCATAGAGGTTCTTTCAGGCAGCTGTACAGACTGATAAAGTCCCCCCTCAGTCTCCTTTTCTCCAGACTAAAAATCCCTAGCTCCCTCCATTACTCCTCACATGACTCAATATCTAGACCCCTCTGAGTAAGATTCATGTTCCTTCTCTGGACACGCTCCAGCTCCTCAATGTCTTCCTTGTAGTGAGCGGCCCAGAACTGGACACGGCACTTGAGGTGCGGCTTCAGCAGCGATGGGTACAGAGGAACAATCACTGCTCTGCTCCTGCTGCCCACAGTACTGCTGATACAGGCCAGAATGCCATTTGCCTCCTTGGCCAGTGGCACATTCTGGATCATGGTCAGCTGGCTCTTGACCAGCACCCCCAGATCCTTTTCTGCCAGGCGGTTTCCCAGCCACTCTTCCCTAAACCTGGAGTGCTGTGTGAGATTGTGGTGAATACAGTGCAAGGCCTGGCACCTGGCCACATTGAATCTTGACTTCAGCCCATCAATGCAGCCGCTCCAGATCTCTCTACAAAGCATTTCCTCTGACCTCTGGACAAGTCAGCAGAAACGAGCCATGTAACATGGTCAGGGTAGTTGTCTGTCATTCATGCAATCCTTTTCTCCATCAAAACCTGTCTCCAGCTGGGCTGTCCTCACAATCACATGGTCTTAAATATCTCTTCCAGCCACAAAACCCATTTGAGCCTCAGGTACACAGTCCTTGCTCTTCTCAGAGCCAGATCCACCCACCAGCAGTTCCCACCAGCCTCCCAGTTTGGAGAGCATGGGTACCTTTGTTGTCCTTGAGAGGCAAGGGTTTGGTCTCAGCTCACAGTATCCACCAAGCTCTCTGCAGAGGAGTTCCTGCCGGATCAAAACCCTGCTCTTTCCACATCTTTCCCCCCATTTCCCACCTCTTCTGTGCTCTGGGACTCAGAAGCTGGGTGCTCCATCAGACAGGCACTGAGCTGGTGCTGCCTCTCCCTGCCTGAGTGCTGCCAGCCTGCCTCCCTCACTGCAGGCTGGAAGCAACCCTAGCAAACCACTCGAGCCAAACTAGGCAGGTTACAGGCAGTCCCAGCTGATTTTGGGAGTGAGACAGGGTAGATCCCTATGTCCCAAGCAGGTGTTGGAGACCAGACAGAAGGACAGGTGACACCAGGACAGCCCTGCTAGTGGGAGCATGGCAGCTATTCTGCAGGTAGGGGAGAGGAGGCAGAGCTGCTCTCATTTAGCACTGTGGAGCCCATGCTGTTGACACCTAGCAGAAACCTGGGAACAGAGTCAGAATGTTCCCACAGCTTGCCTGATAGCCCATGGGGGCTTTCTCAGCTAGTCTCACAGCACAAACCTGTGGAATTTAAAACCAAACCCTGCCAGCTGGAGTAAGGTACTTAAGAAACCAGCTGTGAAGAAAAGGCAACACTAAGGGTTTATAGGTTAAATGCATTTTTATTTAAAGGTAGGTACTTGAAGGCAGGGCAAAATGGAAAAAGTTGAGCAAAGGGTTACAAGATGATGGAAGTATGGAACAAATTAAGCTTATCTGGGATGCATCCAATACTTGAGTTAAATCCACATGCTCTTTCTGCATGAAAATATCTCCTGAATTATAAAGGGTAAGAGAAGGAGGGCTCACATCTTGAGCCCTAAGTATATCATTTGTGTCATTTAAATCTAAGTCAGTTGAAGAGTTGAACACTGCGAGCCAAATTCTATTTAATTTATTCAACAACACATCTGTGTGAAATATAGTCCAATTACAGGCACTACGTTACTTTGCCATGGCTGCAGCCATTTGGCTTTTATTTCCAGCAGGCTGTAATTAAATTATCACAATGCAGAAGCAGACAAGTTTCCCTTATACGTGACTGCAATTAAAGACATGCAATCACAACATTTTTTAAAGTGACTCCAATCAATTGGTTACAGTAAAGAATACCATGTAATAAAGCAGTGACTCCACCATTAAGACTGAAAGAGGGTTTCTATTTCAATAATCTAGTTCCCTTCTAGTATGAGTTCTGCTTTTGGATAATTTATTTAAAGTTCATTATGTGTCTACAGCATATATCATTTGCCCTCAGCTTGGGCTGCAGAAGTGCCATTATGGCCAATTACTTAGTGTGATAAAATCTGCCACAGTACAAACTGTTCCTTAATTAGATTTAAGTTTTGTCTAAATTCTATTTGTGATTCAGACAGCAAAATAACAAGGCCAACAGCAAAGGCTCACTGTCTTCTTCCTTTGGTCCCTGCTGTAACCCTAGGGCAGTTCAGAACTGAAACTCCACACCCACGTGCTTTTCTTGCAATACTTGTACCCACTTTGTGTTCCCATAACCAGGGCTTGGGGTGTGGTCTGGCCTCTGAGGGAATTCCTTGACCTACATCCAGCCATAATATAGAGCACATGGATAGCAAAGGCTCCAAAAGTCCCTGAGGGCAAGTGGCTGCCAGGGATCACAGGGCTGAGTGCCACTGACGTGCTTTTTGGTGATCACAGGCATTTGCCTTCTGGCCTCTACGCTTTGCGGACAAAGTCTCATAAACCACAAAGGAAATGGTGTGGGGAGCAGCTCCCAGCCATGCCCTTCAGCTGCCTCAATAGCTGTGCACTGTGAACAGCAGGATGGACACAGCCCTGGTGCTCAGGGCACAGCACAGTTTACACAGGATGTGGCTGCTGCTGTCAGCCTGGGTAACCATTAACCACAGCTCCAAGTGTGTTTGGGAATGATGACATTGCTGCACAACTATAAAGCAGAACCACTGGATTTATCCAAACCACTCCTGCACCATCCCCAGCCATGACAGGAGTTTTAAAATTTTATCCATTAAAAACCACTGTTGGTTTTTGGCATATGTCTTTTCAAGCTCCCACTTCAATTTTCAAAATATTTTAAATATGTTTGAACCAAATGTACTATAAAAATTCAAATCCAAATCTTGCAACCTATATCTGTGAAGTCTCACAAATAAGGATAGAAGGAAGCTGCAGCAAGAAAATTCAGAGCGAAAAAAGAAATAGAAACAGTGGTTCAACAGGATCCATTTTAACAGATCCAGGCCACAGTAATTTGAGGACAGGCATCATCCTATAAGAAGTTGCATTCCTCTGGAAAAAAACTGTGCTAGACGTATTCATTTTCTTCCAGCAGAACATTTGGTCCATTTTAGAGGAGGGTACTTCTTCACAGAAAATGCATTTACTGAATGCCTTGTTAACAGTTACTTGCTCTGTGCATCAGTGGCCATCTATTTTCTGTTGTAGAGACTGTATACCAGGCTGTCTTTACATTCCTCAAATCCTGCTCATGTCCCATATTGTATCTTGCAATTGGCTGTTTTACAAAATAGGATGAATTTATTCTGATGTTTCAGAAAAGTTCTATCTAAGACTAATGTCAAAGCAAAGCACCATTTAAAAATTTAACAGGGATGGAAATTTACATAGCAGCTAATGACAAGACTAAAAATAACTTATTTCTTGGCAACATCAATCTTCTTAATGAACTAAAATAATGAAATATTCCTCTATCAGTGGTTTTCAAGAAGCAAGAAGAAAAATGTTAACAAAGTCCAGTAGCAAAAATAATGTGAAAACATTTCAATATCCACCCTGCTTTGGATTATTGGGGGTTTTTTCTTTGTTTTTGTGGGTGTTTTTGGTGTGTGGGTGATTTTTGGGGTTTTTTGGTTTTTTTGGTTTTTTTTTTCCTTAGCCAACAAGGCTGCAAATGCCTTTTTTAGAACAGTTGTGCTCTAGAAATTACCCTCTAAACTTTTGGTCAGTAGTTCAATACAACTAATCTGTCCTTCTTCTCCATTTGACCCCTGATGAGAGCAGAAAGTGAACTTTGTATACCAGGAGACACACACCAAACACTGTGAGCCAGGGAGCCCCTTATATTACGGCTTCATGTGCTTGCGTAGGCCCTTTCCAGAAAGATGTATTTTAAAAGAAAACTGGATCTATATAGATATGATAAAAGGCTTCTAGATCAAGATCAATTCTTATCAACACAACAAGGTCTTTCCTTACTCATACAAGTCACTTTAATAGGAGCACTGATGAGCAGCTGAAAGACCTTGTCCTGGGGTGACTTTATGATACTGGTATCCCCAATCGTCTGGTTTATGTTATATATTAAGTTCTGCACCTTTAAGACTGGCTTTGAGAGCAAGAGAGGGGGAAGAAGAAGCGCGCAGTGTGTTAAGGAAAACATCACTCCCCCACATCCCGGCTCTGGACTGTGGTGTCTGCAGCACGGACAGACAGCGGGACAGAGCTTCTCTCTGGCTTTTAGTTAGTTTTAGCTAGCTGAGGCAGAGGAGTTCCCTGAACCTTTGGTTTTTTCCAATTTTCTTGGATCTGTGCAAGCCTGCTCTGGACTGAACACCCAGCCTAACCCCGGGAGCTCAGGCCTGTGGCCCACCGGGGCCTGGGCCTCGGCACTTTCCAGCGCCGGAGGGACTGATAAGAACCTGAGCGAGCCGAGCTACACCACATGAAAAGGACTTTTCTTCCTAGACTTGCCATCCCATCGAACAACAAGAGGTTTTATTATTTAATATTATTCAATTTTCTGTTAAATAAACAGCTTTTTCCACTTCTCTCCAAGGAATTTTTTTTCTTCCTTTCCCAGACCAGTTGCTGGGGAGGGGCATTTCCCTGGGGAAATCCCCATTTGGAATTTTCCTCCCTAATTTGCCCTAAGCTAGGACAACCTGATTAAAAGATGTTTTTAATGAGATGTGAGGAGTCTTATCTGTCAGTGAACACTAAACTTTTCTCTCTTCTTTAACAGCTAAGGAGAAAAAATGAACACAACAAATGACATCACCCAGCAAGACACTGAAGATGATTCTCCCAGATGCACTGTGTGGAAATTGGTTCAAAGACTTTGTACCTCCACATTATGTATAACATGATCTTCCTGGTGGGGTTCCCAGAAAGTTTCAATCTCATTTGTCATTTGAAAGCTTTCATTAAAAGACTGCTCTTTATGTTATCAGTTCTAATATTGTTTGGAAAGTTTTTCTTCCATTCTTAGGCAACAGCTCAGGTTAACTACAGTTGTGTCCAGCCAGCTGTCACATGGAGAATAAATCCACTCTGCCTGCTGAGTCTCTTGACCACCGGCTGCACTCAACATGTGGCAACTTACCGCTTTATGTCAGGGTGGGAGACAACTTCCAGCAAGCCATGCTCTCTCCTTCAAGGTCTAAGTGGAGCAAATACATCCAGGACCAAGCAGCCCAGGAGCAAAAGCTACATGACCAAGTCAGAAATCACATTAAAGTTGTGAAGGAGTCCCTTGAAGTAAATTCCAGCAAACACAGGATGGCTTTGGTGCTCTCAGCTCCTGCAAAGACATCTGTGTTGGTATGATAGCCAGAAATGCAGCTGACTTTGCCCTCTAGCTGCCGCAGAGCACTTGTCAAAAGGCTGTCTTGGAAGCAGGCTTATATACACCTCTCTTAGCAACCAAAGAAAGAGGAGGAAAAAGACAAGATTGTAAGCCACCTTGAAGGTGGAATTTAAAATCATCTGGCCAGACTGTTCCCAAAGACATTTGGGAAACACAGGGTTCTCTAGCTCTGGGCTTTGCTATCGATTACAGAAATATGGAGAGCTTAGTCTGGACATGAGAACAACTTCCATTGATTTCAGTGTTGTCACTGATGTAGTGTTTTGCTTATTACAGCCTAAGTAAAACAGCAGATATTGTCACAGTTGCTGAAACCACTGAATTGCACACTTAGAAAGCTCCTAGATAAATCTATGTAATTATCTAGATAATATTTTACATATACATATATATATTTATATGATATTTTATATATATCTATCTAATTATCTTAGACAAATCAGATTTTTTTCAGATTGGATGGATCCAATGAACTTCATTATAGAGCACTGAGCAATTTAATGGCAAAATCTCAGAGCTGGCCTAGAGGAGAATGGGAAGACTAGGAGAGGAGAACATGGTAACTACAGGGATATATATATATGGAAAAATTAAGAAAAAAATAATTAAATCATATTAGTCTACAGAAGATGATTATAGATGACTAGCCTGTATGAACTTATCAGCTGTGTATAATCCCAGATCATTCTACAAATTAACAGGCTCATACGTGAAAGATAGGATGATGTCACATATCTTGATTCCAGAAGTTTTGACTATATGAGATGACTCTATTGTGTGTAAGCTAAGGAAACAGTCTGGAGGAAACTGTTTTTGCTAGTTCCAGAGTTTATGCTCAGAGTCAAGATATTAGTGATTTACTATCAGAGTAGGGGGAACCAGAGAAAGGGGACTTGACCAGTCTGTCCTTGGGTTCAGGTGTATTTAGTGTTTTCATTATCAAATTGGATGATGAAATAAAGTCTGGTTCTTATATTTATATATTTACATGAAGCTGAGAGGACAAAATATTAAGCAGTCAAATTGCAGCTATGATCTGCAGAGACACAGGCTGCTACTGAACAGTGACAGGTGCAAAGTTGCATATTCAAGTAGAAATAATGAATTGTGCAAGCACAAATGGAGAAAAAACTAAACCATTATTTAGGTTTCAGTTTTGTAGAGAAAGATCTGTGGTTACTGTGACTCATAGGCTGGACAGGAGCTGACAGTTTCAGTGGGCTGACAGTGTCTGCTGTGGCAGAAGAGCAGATGTGTAAATAAAAAATAGTGTTTATGACGCCTTGTGGATATTTAAAATACTTTCTTAAAGGACCATCCATCAGATATGTCTTTCAGAAGCACTGCCACAGGCCTTTTGACATGTTTTCTAGATTAATTTCTCTTCTTCTGCCCTGTTGTCAAAGGCCAAATTTTACAGGTTGCCAGTAGATAGTGATCAATCATGGTCAAGCTACCCAGTTTCACATATGCACGGTTAATTCAACCCCAAAAGTTGCACAACACAAGGTGATTCACACAAAATAAATCTTTTCTGACATAGATTCATAACATCCCAACTCTCCAACATGAGCAAAAGGTACAAACACACTGCACAAATCCTCTTCCACATCAGTGAAAGAACAAGATGTGTCTACCACTTACACATATACATCTGAAGGATTAAAAATTATCTTTTTCGCTCTCTCAGAGCATTTTTAATTCCTGTTCTCAGAAGCTTTTCCTTCTGAAGCCCAAGCCGAGCTTATCACACACAAGCAGAAGCTCTTCAATATAACTACATGTCCAATAGAAAATGAAGCAGCTGAAGGTAAAAATTGTAAAATGGAAGTTTTCGAGGGTTTCCATCTCTAACAGCAAAAGTGACAGTCTCCGTGACTTGGAGAGGGGCTACCTCTCTGCTCCTCCTCTCTTTGCTTAATATAGATGTTTGGTTACCTTCTTCCTATCTCACCAGCTCATCCACAGTGTTTCTACATTTAGTTTGGGCTAAACTATCTAATATTAAAGCGCTAAAGTAGATTAGGAGATGGTCCTGGAGCTGTAGTTCACTGGTGGGGAAAAAACCTCCAGGAGAAGGGCAGTCACGTCTCCCACTGGCATGCTGGGTCTGGAAAAGGAGAAAAGTTCAACCTTAACACAGACACTTCTAAAGGATTCAAGGACTGCTCAGGTGCTCTGCAGGACTGAGAGATCATTATCTCATGCAACTCATTCCTTTTGCTTACTGTGAAGCTCGATAGCTTCTATTTTTAGCTGCTGTTAAGTTTACTGCTGAAACAAGGATAAGTGCTTCAATTGCAGTAAACAGGAGACACTTTTCAAGCTCTGTACACAGTGTGACAATATAGCTACATAAATTACTACACTATTGCAGGCTAATTCACACCATAGCTATGCTCCAGTGAGCAGGCTTCTATCAGAAATCTCTGGTAGGCTTGTCTGCAAGGACAGTCATGACAGCTCAAGAACCAACCAGCAGGCTGCTCTCTGCCTGGGACTGCAGAGGGACCAGGAGAATAACTCTGCAAGGCAAACCACTCATGGGAATGTCAACTCTGATGACATTAAAGGTGAAACTTTGGAGCTGCCAACTGTTCTTGTAGACAAGTCAAACCTTACTCCTCACAGTGACTCATGAACAGATTACAGCAGAGGTATTTTCTACCTTTGTTTGTCCACAGAGGCAATCAACAATTTTTTCCCTTTTCTCCCCAGTTCATGTTTTCTCAAAAGAAATGAAAGCAAAAAGGCCTTCCTCATATTCAAACCTCCCAGAGAGCAGAAATACTGACAGTAATGTTCAGCATAAAAGAGAATTCACCAAATCTGTCCTAATCTGGCTGCTCTGCAGAACACCTAAGGAGAGAGCTGTGTAGCAGACTGCATGTAGCATCAAAATGAATAGCTGGGTAAAGAGCTAGTGGAGAGAAAGGCTAAAACAGCTTGGAAATGGTCTACTTTGACAATGTCTGTGTTGGATATTGCTCTGACAGAAGGCTTCACTTTTGTCCTGATGTAATGGTATATATATAAAAAATAATAATAAAAAAATAAAAATAAAAATAAAAATAAAAAAA